>NC_059276.1:7325275-7495275 GCF_017591435.1 Portunus trituberculatus
GATAATGGGTAAGAGAAGACTGGTAGGTGGGGGCAAATAAGCGGGGTTTGGGGAGCTGGTACCTGAGTAGTGGCTGGGAGTGGGACGGGGATGAGGGGATGGAAGGGGCAAGCAGGTAAGAAGGGAGAGGAGGGATAGTGGAGAGAGAGAGAGGAAGGGGAGGATCCACGCACGTCAAGTAGAAGTCCAATAAGCAGCGGTTTTTATGGAACTCTTCATAACCTGTTAATTATAGAGGGAGGAGAACGAGTTTATTGGAGATCAATAAGTACCCGAAGTTCTTGTTACTGTCGGTAAATGCATTGTTTACGTGTTGGGTACTCCGTGGTAGTTGATTCCTGGCCTGGATCTGCGAGGAATTAGATATCAGTATTGGGGTAATTTATTTCCTCCCCCTGACAGCCTCGTGGTGGTGGTGGTGGTGGTGGTGGTGGTGGTCGGCAATGGAAGATAAGACTGGTGGTAAAAAATGTGCATAGGACGAAAAGAAAGGGAATGTTTCTATAAGGGTAAATAGTAAGATGAGTAGGATGAAATAAATGTAAGAAGGTGAGAATGAGAAAGAGGAGAAAGTAAAAGAGAAAATAAGGAGAAATGAATACATGAGAACAAAGGAGAGAAAGAACAGAATAGAATGTAGATGAGAGGATAAGAAGAGAGTGAAAGGGAATTATAGAAGAAAGAGAATTATGGATAGAAATGAATAGTAAATAAGAAAAGAATGTAAATAATAACTAAATGCGTACCATAAAGACAATGAAAGAAAGAAGGCGGAGAAGGGAGAGACAAGGAGAAAGAGCAAGAGGAGAAACAGGAAGTCGTAGAAGAAGAACAATAACAAGTCGATAAAAACTGGAAGGGAGAAGAATACCTCACCATTAATGAGATCAGGAGGCGATTAGCGACATGCGACTCTGGAAAGGTTTTAGCGGTCATTCATTAGAGCAAACTGTTACCGCGGCGGCCTGCTGGTGTTCTCGAGTGACGGGACACCAGCTAGCCGAGATCAGCTTCCTGTTTGCTCTGACAAGGAAGCGAGTTTATGGATGCGTTACTGATGTGGTGAATTCCAAATGATGCTCTTAATCTTTTGCTCCTTCGTAAGTTTAAGTGGAAATATAATTGTTGTTTTGGTTTGTTGAAGTTTTGATTTTCCGGTACCGTTACTCCTACTACTATCACAGCAACTGCATCTGTCACCAGCGCATCTTGCTCTCTCTCATATGTGTTGGAGGGCAAATGTTTGTTCCCTTTAATAAGTTTAGTCATAGTGTTCTACCGCAGTCAATTTTTTCATAAGGTTAAATGGAAAAATTGTTGTTTTGGTAATTTTTGGTTAAATGTTGTGCTACCACCACTATCATCAGAACAAATACAGTAACCATCACCATCAAATCCTTCACGAGATTAAATATACAAAAATAATCACTGTTTTAGTAAGTTCAAGTGACAATATTCTGCTGCCATCCAAAACACTACCACGACAAGTACAACTATAACCACCACCACCACCACCACCACCACCATCACGATTGTTTTAAATAAGCTTAGTGCATAATATCCTGCTACCATCCTCAGCACCATCACAACAACTACAACTACCATCACCACCATCACCACCACAACCAACAACCACCACCATCACTACACCTTCATCTTTAAGTTCCCTTCAGAAAAACGTTGCCTAATTTGAAAACAGGCATTTTTAGTTCCAATTTCCTGTCCACGACAAAACAAAACAAAGAAAAATTATAATGAACTGAACTGAATCTTCAAGTAGTGTAGAGAGAGAGAGAGAGAGAGAGAGAGAGAGAGAGAGAGAGAGAGAGAGAGAGAGAGAGAGAGAGAGAGAGAACCGGAAAGACATGAAAAAAATAAACAGGCTCAACACCACACCTTAGTAATCCAGGTGAAAGAAATCTATGCCAAGGTTAATTGGGCGAGACTTGCAAACTCACTGCCGGAACACAACAATTAACAAATGCACAGGTGAACCTTCCCACCCACACCTGTTGTCCTCACCTGGCGTTTCTGGGACTCATATTTCATCGCTATTTCTGACCAAAGTACTCGCTAAGGTCGCCCTCCCTCATATTCTAATTTCCCTCCGTCCGAAAAAGGGAAAAGTGAGGCGCAGGAAACTTGGAACTCGACTGGCAATTTCCGGGAACTACTTTTACAGCGGCAAGTTTTCCTTCTTTTTTCCTTCAAGTTGGTAGTATGTGGGGAGGGAAAATTTTGGAGAGGAATTATAGAAGGGGGAAAAATGTGTATAATTGGCTAAACTTGGTGTGAGAAGACTAGAGAGAGAGAGAGAGAGAGAGAGAGAGAGAGAGAGAGAGATTAATGAGTAGATGAAGAGAGAAATAGACTGCAAAGATACCACGCTGAGAGTAATCCCGTGTGTCTCCCGGTGTGTTTCAAATGAACTGCACAAAAAATCAAGTGAAGAACCTGAACAGATGGTCTCTCTCTCTCTCTCTCTCTCTCTCTCTCTCTCTCTCTCTCTCTCTCTCTCTCTCTCTCTCTCTCTCTCTCCTGTAGGTGAAATAGACAAGGGAGGATCTGGGGACTCCCTGCAGAGTGTTAACAAGGCTGGCACACACCTGCTCTGCTCGCCCTTTAGAACCTTGCATTGTCTTGTGAAGTAGAGGGTCTGGTGGTGGTGGTGGTGGTGGTGGTGGTGGTGATGGTGGTGGTGGAGAGTAATCTTTAATTTTGTGTTTTGTTTTTTAAATTATGATCTGTTAGTCTTGTTTTTGTCTATTTTATCTATAATGGTGATATCTTCGTTTTAGAAAGTGCTACAGAAATATTACACTGTATCTACATTTTTTATATTAAAACAATTGCATTTTGAGTCATATCTTCATTGTGAGAAGTAGCACAAAGACATTTTCATTACATTTTCAAAAGTTGTACATATCTTATTATCATTTGGCAGCTTTGATATAACCGGAATTTTATCTTATCTTCATACGTTCATGCATTGATTCCTGATTCAAAATTAATAGAAGCGACAGTCTTAACTTATCAGCCTCATATCTAAGCACGTCTCCATATCATTATTCTCGTTTCGTCTCCATGCATCTTTTTTCCCCTCCCAGTGAACGCCTCCAGTGCAACCCTCCCAGGCACAATAGCGCTCCACTTTCGCCCTGAGCCAGTTGCCGTCAGCAGGGAGCAACGCAGCCTTATAAGGAGAGAGGTTTAGCGTCTGTCAGCTGATTCTGTTGTCGGGGTAAAATTTCCTGTCCAGTTCGTCTACTTTCTTTTCGTATAATGAAGTCACCAGGTCTCGATATCTGTTGTCTTGTGCCTGCTTGCTTTCTTCCTTCATCCGTGTTCTTTTTTTCATTCATTTTCCATGTTATTTGGTCTTGTCTCCACGAGTTTATCTATCTATTATCTGTTTTTTTATGTGGTTGGTGTTATTGTTGCTGGTTTCGTCTCCATTGCATGCACTTTAAAAACTCATATTTGTATTATGTTTATGTATGTTATTGGATTTTACAACATGGTTTAATTTTAAAACCAGATACATAATTTGCTTGATTGAACACACACACACACACACACACACACACACACACACACACACACACACACACACACACACACACACACACACACACACACACACACACACACACACACACACACACACACACACACACACACACACACACACACACACACACACACACACAGACACGACATAATGAGCTCTGAGCTCGTTCCGTAGGGTAATGTCTGGCTGTCTCGTCAGAGACTGCAGCAGATCAAACAGTGAAACACACACACACACAGACACACACACACACACACACACACACACACACACACACACACACACACACACACACACACACACACACACACACACACACACACACACACGACATGGCAACAGGTAAACCAAGATCGCCTCCTCGGTCATAAGAGAGAGCAACTTGAAGGAGAATGAGAATAAGGAGAAAAGTTGAAGAAAAGCAGAAGAAAAGGACAAACAAGAAGCCAAGGGCCATACACGTGACCAGCAACATCCCTGGCCATCATACAAACCGCTGTAGCGAATCGAAGAATTAATTTCTTCACGCGGGGTCCTGCTGTGGGCCTCCAGGAGACGCAACGCTGCAGGTCAGACGGACGCCGCGGCCTGCATCTCGGCGCAGTGGGAGTCGACCTGCTGCTGCGGGTGTTGCGGCCTCAGGAGTCATGCTAAAGACCCACCTCATGATGTCTTGCTCCTCGCCAAGTAGCAGTGACGGTGACCTTTCCCTGCCCTTCCTCGAGCCCCTGGAGCAGAAAGTGAAGGCACCGCTGCTTCATTACTGGCTTAGCGTGTATTCTTTGTCCCCAAGTGATATTTCTTTTCCACGGCTGCTGGTTTATCTGAGATTTATCATGGGGACGTGATATCCCAGCAAGTGTGAAGATTCTTAGCGGGAAAAACGGCTGGAAGCACCTGCGGCTTGACCATACCTCGGGCGACGCGGCAACAAATGGTGGCAGCGAACGGATCGATTCTCACTGCACTTAAGAATAGTGAGGCAAGAATGTACAGGCTGTAAATAAAATGAAAGAGACAACGGAAGAGAAAAGTCGCAGTAAAGAAGAAAAAATGGCTAGAAAAATGTATTGGAAAGAAACAAGAAGCGTAAAAATCAATAGAGCATGAAAAAGAAAAAAAGATAAACACATGAATTATACCAAAGAAAGTGAAAAAAGGACAAGTAGTCAGGTTAAAGATGAAAACAAAGTGAATTGTGAGTGAAAATAAGGTGAAAAAGTCAAGCTGAGAAAAGTTGAAGAAAACAGACAAATTTAGCCCTGAAAGATTATACGTAAAGTTACAAAATAAAAGAAAAAAGCGTATGAAAACAAATGATCATATCTTAGACAAATGATATGAAAAAAAAAATATAAAGGAAAATAAATTATCGTATCTTAGACAAACGATATGAAAAATTATAAAGAAAAGAAATACTACAACCAAAAGACAAAACACAGATATTAGAAGGCGCTGAGAGGTAGAGAGGGAGAAGAAAAGCAAGTAGCAATAGAACAGAGTAGGACCCAGGGGTTCGAGATGGCCCAGCGCGACGCCATCACATTAATGGGCCATCTTACCCTCCCAATATTTATCAAGTGTCTGGCCTCGCGGTGACCGGCAGCCAAACCATCGCCGCCAAGACAGCAATATTAATTACCTCACATAATAATTACAGCCATAATGACCTCGCCTTTCCCCGCCACCTTCACAACACCCCCTCACTACCCCCCATCCTCCTTCTACTACCAGTAAAATAAGCTTCACACAATACCATTCAATTTGCTTCTCCTCCTCCTCCTCCTCTTCCTCCTCCTCTTGCATTAGACCAATAACAAAGAGAATGTTTTTTGTGACTCATTTTTTTGCGAACATTCTCTTATATTTTCGATTGATAATAACGACGAGAGTAGAAAGGAAGGTTCAAGGGACGGCGTGGCTTCCCGTCTTCCCTGCGTCAGTGCGGGAGAAATATGGTGATAGGAAAGGAGATAAGGACTCTCTGTTCCTGCTGCTGCTGCGTGTGTTGTCTTGTGAGTGCTTGTGGTTGAAGGTATAAAGAGTTAATTAAGAACAGGTAAGAAGGAATGATTTATAGACAGGTGTGTGTAGGAAACGTATGCTTTTGTTTGGTCTATTTTGCATTGAAGTGTTTCTCTCTCTTTCTCTCATGTTGTGGTGAAGGAGGAGTGAGAGAAAATGGAAAGACAATGGAGGGAAGGAGGAAGAGGTGAAGGGGTGGACTGTGGAGGAGAGGAAGCAAAGGAAGGATGACTATGAAAGTGGAGCAATTTCTCTCCGTCATGAAATATTTGGTGTGGACTGAGAATGTGAGTCAGCAGAACGTCATGGGAGCTGGTATTGTTATTATTATTATTATTATTATTATTATTATTATTATTATTATTATTATTATTAGTTGTAGTATTAGTATTAGTAGTATTAATAACGAGAGTTGAAGTAAAATGAAAAATGCAGTAGTAGTAGAAATATTAGGTGGATGAGTAAGAGGAGGAGGAGGAGGAGGAGGAGGAGGAGGAGGAGGAGGAGGAGGAGGAGGAGGAGGAGGAGGAGGAGAAGTCACTGATCATGTTTGCAGGGGAGAAAAACCAGGCTAGTGTGCTGAGGTGTGTGACTGCTGCCCTCACCTTTCACCACCACCACCACCACCACCACCACCTTTTTCTCCCCGAAGTTGTCCCGTGAGAAAGGAAGAATCTCCCTCCTGCTCAGTCCTTACTTTGTCTCTGTCTTTGTCAACTTCCCTCTGTTAGTTGACTCAATTTCCACGTGGTTTTTAATATTTGTCTGTTTTAGTGAAATTCTTCTTCATTTTAGTTACTGATGTCTCTTATATTTTTGTATTTCGTGTATGTTCCTTTTATTTATTGATTCTGTGTGTATTTTAGTTCGTATTTTGATGTATCGCTCATTATTACATCCATTATCCTTAATCTTAGTTATCCATATGTTAAATTTGCAACAGAAAATGATGAAAAATATGGAAGATTATACTGATTATGATCACATCTATTTTTCCCCACAAGACTTACCTGAAACTCACCTGGCACGAATTTCACCTGTTTTTTTTTTTTACATTCACATCCTGTCTTTTTACTCGTGGCGATGCTGCTCCCCTGCCCTCCTCTGTCCTCCCCTGTCCTCCCCTGCCCATCCCCCGTCCTCTCCCTTCCCGAATCCTCAACATCCTCCAAATATCACACAATTCTTACCTCTCGCTATGCTATCCTGCATCCTCATCCAAGTGTCCTAAATCGTTTTCTTCTTTCAATTCCTTCTCCTTCTCTTAATTCTTTTTCCTTTCCTGGACTTTTTACTTTCTTTCCTCTGATCGTTTTATATTCCTTTCCTATTTCTATCGTCTATTTTCTTGTCATTATTTCTTCTATTTCTTTACCTGTTTTTTTTTTCCTTTTATCTTTATGTTCAGTCTTTTCTTTCTTCATTCTCTCTTCTTCTTCTTCTTCTTCTTCTTCTTTCTTCTTCTGTCTTTTTTCTTCTTCTTCTTCTTCTTCTTCTTCTTCTTCTTCTTCTTCCTTTCTTTTTTATATTTATCTTCATTTTCTTCTTTGCTCCTTATCTTCCATCATTCTCCATCTTCTCTTCTTTTTATCTCTCAATATTATTATCTTATTTCTTAACATGTTTCCCTTTTACTCCATTATTTTCTCTCTTTTCAGTGATCCTTTACTTCCTCTCCCATCCTCCCCTCTTATCACCTCCATTTCCTTCTCTCTTCTTTCTCCTCAAATATCCTTCCATTACTTCAAAACCCGTTTCTCTCACCTCTCTTCTTAACCATTTCTCTCCACCTCCTTCTCTCCTTGTCCGTCACTAACCCATGTCCCTTCACCCTTCACCCTTCCTCTCCCCTGGGCTGGAGTGAGAGGTCAGAGCAGGGTCAAGAGAGAAGGGAAGCAGGGTGAGGTGAGGTGAGGTAGGGTGAGGCAAGGAGGAGCGGGCGCAGCGGACCGTGGAGGGTTGTGGGTCTTCGTCACGCCTCCTACGTGATAAAGACGCCAGCCTGAGGGCGCCGCGAGGAGCTACTGAAGGGATGGCAGATGGGGAAGTGAAGGAAAGAAGCGTACGAGAAGGAAAAAAAAAGGCGGGAAAAAAATTATGAGCGTATTTCGAGTATTGGTGGAAATGTGGTAAAAAAGTTGATCAGTTTTGTGTTCAATTGTCAAGTTAGGATAGAGAGACAGTTGGTTAGTGAGGAAGTGAAGGATAACGAGTCACTTTCTTATTAGTATCAGTCTTGTGTCTCCTCTTTCTCTTCTCTCTTCTCCGTCTCTCTTTTATAATCACTTTCATCTTTCTCACTGTTTCGTTCTTACTTAGTGAAGGAAGTGAAGGATAACGCATCACTGTCTTATTACTGTCAGTCTTGTTTCTCCTCTTTCTCTTCTCTTTTCTCTCTCTCTCTCTCTCTCTCTCTCTCTCTCTCTCTCTCTCTCTCTCTCTCTCTTCTGTAATTACTCTCGTCTTTCTCACTGTTTCTTTTACTGCTCTTCCTTCTTTTATTTTCTATTTCCTCTCTTTGACTCCTCCTCCTCCTCCTCCTCCTCCTCCTCCTCCTCCTCCTCCTCCTCCTCCTCCTCCTCCTCCTCCTCCTCCTCTTCCTCCTCCTCCTCCTCCTCCTCCTCCTCCTCCTCCTCCTCCTCCTCCTCCTCCTCCTCCTCCTCCTCCTCACTATTCGTTATCTTTACAACCACGGCATCGATTTCATTGTCTCGATTAGTCTCCTTTTTGGTTAAGTATTTGTATTTGATGTTTCTCGTGTCTTCTTTGTTCTCTTCTGTTTCCTTTTCCTCTTCTCTTTCCTTCTCCTCCTCCTCCTCCTCCTCCTCCTCCTCCTCCTCCTCCTCCTCCTCCTCCTCCTCCTCCTCCTCCTCCTCCTCCTCCTCCTCCTCCTCCTCCCCACAAGAAAAGATGTTAAATGTGAGAAGTTATCAATTTTTTTCTCTTATTTCTTCTATTTTTTCTTATTTTTCATCGATTCGCCTCTTATGTGTAAAAGGAAAAGAAAAGGAAAAGGAAAAGAAAAGGAAAAAGAAAAAAGGAAAGTCGTGTGGGAAAGATACTGGTCTCTCTCTCTCTCTCTCTCTCTCTCTCTCTCTCTCTCTCTCTCTCTCTCTCTCTCTCTCTCTCTCTCTCTCTCTCTCTCTCTCTCTCTCTCATTTATCTAATACCATTTTTTTTCTCATTTTACAGATTAATATCACACTGGAATAAAGAAGAAGAAGAAGAAGAAGAAGAAGAAGAGAGATCAGAAGGTCACTGTGAGTATTTGCCTTTTATTTTTCCTTTTTTTTTTCACGTGCATGACTCACACACACACACACACACACACACACACACACACACACACACACACACACACACACACACACACACACACACACACACACACACACACACACACACACACACACACACACACACACACACACACACACGTACAAGACCACTTCCTGTGTCCCTCGCGTCCTGAGTGAAGGTGACGCATCTCTCTGACCTCACACGGGGCATAAAACTGGTGATTAGTTTCCCCAGGTGTGATTTTTTACCTGTTCTGGAGTAATTGGTCGTTTGTGGCTCACCTCTGTTATTTTTACATCAATGCGGTTAAATTTGTTTCGTCTTGTATGTTGTTTTGTTTTAATGTTTTGCTTTGTTAGTCTGACTGCTTTATCTTCATTTCCTTGACTTATTTTCTGAGTTTGGCGGTTAAATTTGTTTCGTCTTGTATGTTGTTTTTGTTTTTATTTTTTTTTGCTTTATTACTATTATTATCTTCGTTTCCTTCATTTATTTTCTTAGTTTGTATCTCATCTTTTATTCATTTGTCTTCTTTTTATGTATTTTGTTGCCTATTTTCTTTATTTCTACTCGATTTATTTAGTGCATGATGTCTTTGTTACCTGGGTTTATATTCTTTTCTTTTCATTTATCTCTACAATTATTATTTATTGCTCTTTTTTCCAGTGTATTTGGTAAGTATACATTTTGTCGTATATTTATGTATGTATGTATATTTTCTGTCTTTTTATATAGTCTCTTTGTCTTCTGTTTTGGTTTAATTTGTTCTTATATTTTCTAATCCTTTATTTTAACCTCTTCAGTACTATGACACGTTTTCTTATTTATTCTGCTTACTATTTGGGGATTTTACACAGCCTCAGAAATGTATGTGGGGATTAAAATAGTGAAGACTCTGCATTAATCTTCTGACCTCCATAGACCCTTCCTAATGCAAACAAAATCGTGTAATCATAACTAAAACTCATGGTGAAATGCGTCCCACTACTGAAGGGGTTAACAGGAAGCCAGGATATCGTCGTATTTCTTCTACATATATTTAGTTTCCTGGGTATATGATGCAAGTGCTCTAGAAGACGAGCCCTTAGTTACTGTACATTCTTTTTGGCTGTTTCTCTGTTTTTTTTTTACTGTTTCCAAATACTTTAATGTAACGGTAATCCTGAATATCGTTTGCATTTCTTTTATACATATTTAGTGTCCTCTGTAAGTGGTGCAAGTGTCCTAGATGAGCCTTAGATTAGTGTATATTCTATATGACTCTTTCACTGTTACTTCACTTTTTCCTAATCCTTTTTTTTTTTTTTCAACGGGAATCCTTATCGTATACATTTCTTCTTATACATACATTTAGTTTTCCTCGGTATGTCATTCAAGTGTTTTAATGTACATTCTTTTTGGCTCTTTCACTTTTATTCTTTACTTTTTCCTAATCTCTTATTTTGACGGGAATCCTTATCGTATACATTTCTCCTGTTACATATATTTAGTTTTCCTCGGTATGAGATGGAAGTGTCTTAGAAGGGTCTTGGGTTAGTGTGTAGTGCTCTTTCACTTCCTTCGTACATATAACCCTATTCAGAAACGCTTTGCTCTCTCACGACCACTATTTCCAAAGGCTCTAATTGAAGATACTCATGTTTTTAAGGGTATTTTTATGGTTTTGGTGAAGGATTAGCAAGATTTCTAATTTATCGTAAGAAGAAACTGTCTTGAAAACCCAGCTAGTTGTCTAAATGAGACTTGAAAAATTATCGTGGTGAAAAGGCAAGGCGTTTCTGAATATGACCGATAGTTCTCTCGATACTCTCACCAGGAGCTCATCACTTTCTCGTTTCCATTGCCTGATATTGATTTACTTGGAATTTGATGTATTTTTGTTCCATATATCCTAGTTCGCGTTTCGTATTCGCTGTGTTTACCTTCCCATTGTTAGTCTCTCTCTTATGGACTGTATGTGAGTTTGCCTTGTTCTAATTGCTTTTTTTAATGAATACATGGTCTCGTGTGTGTGTGTGTGTGTGTGTGTGTGTGTGTGTGTGTGTGTGTGTGTGTGTGTGTGTGTGTTTGTGCGTGTGTGTTCAACCGAGCATTCTGTGCCTGCCATACTAACATACCTTGCACTTTTAAACATCAGTGGATTAAAACCTTTAGGAACACCGGCACCAGACCAGCAGTGAATCCAACGCACCACTTACACAAACAAAACACTGACACCGCACTTAAACACATCAAGAGGCACTGAAGCGAGAAATAAACATAGGAAAACACCCAACGATAAAAGAAAGCAAGAGAAACACACAAACACATACACTAGGAAGAAGTAGTTAGCTGTGCAGAGGGAGGCGTTGAGACACGGTACATTAGCATTCAAGTGAAGCGTAGCAACCCACTCAATAATTGTTCACGAAGGAGTCCCTCAAAACCCTGCCATCAGACCCAGTGAACACAAGACTTAGGAGTAATTGAGGAGTAGGAGGAGCCGCTGGACGCCCCCTCTATCGACCACTCCCCTCCTGTAGGCCTCCGCCCGTCATTACCTCGCCGCATCTGTAATTCAAATGACCCAGTGAGGGAATTCGAAACCCATACCTGTCTTGTGGTCAGGCGGCGAGGTGGGGAGTTGTAGAGAGAGAGAGAGAGAGAGAGAGAGAGAGAGAGAGAGAGAGAGAGGAGGTGGTCAGGAAAAGGAATGCTGATAGTAGTCACGTTCGAGAAAGTGCAGATGAGTGATAAAAATATGCAAGTACCTGTCAGTGTTCAGTGTACGCGCGCACACACACACACACGTCTCCCTAACTATACACCCTGCAGTTGTTTCTCTCTCTCTCTCTCTCTCTCTCTCTCTCTCTCTCTCTCTCTCTCTCTCTCTCTCTCTCTCTCTCTCTCTCTCTCTCTCTCTCTCTGCAACACTTTCCACCTCGTTAACAGTGTGGTCTAAGGTTTACGGTAGCTAAGTCAAACAGAGATGGCCGCTGGTGTCCCCTCGCGGCACCTCTCTTCCCCCGCAGCGCCGCGCCCAGCCACCACTACGACAGCTTCGCACGAAAATAAGGCGAGCGTGAAATGGCAGACCAGCAGATAATTACCGTGAAAAAAGTGCGGAAGCCAGGAATTAAAACCCTTAAAGATATTCAGACGAGTCTCTTAAATCACAGCTGTGGCGGCCATCAGCGGTGGCGCTACAAGACGACGGCCGCCGGGTTGCACTTAGCGATACGGACACACTGTAATTAGAATTGTCCGTAATGGTGATTAATTACGGGTCGGGAACAAGGTCAGAGGTAGAGGCGCTGCTCGGTGCACGGGAGCATCCACTTAGGCACTGCTAACTTTTTCCACCTTGCAAATGTTGTGTAGTTACGAGAGTGTTCACCTTTAGCGCCCAGGTGAAGGGGAGGGACTGCCTTCCACACCCGCGGCGCTGTCACGGTCTGCTGAGGGCGGCGGAGGCGGCGGAGGTGGAGCAGCGCCTGGCGGACCACCTCACGCGCCCTTCCCACGCCCTCAGCTGCCCCGTCTGCTGTCGCCACGCCCCGCACCGCGCCACGTCTGCCTGGTCCGCCGTGCCTGCCAGCTGCCGGCCGCTCCTGTTCCTCCTGCGCACCGAATTTTGCAGCGCCCTCATGTACTGGTGATAAAGTGTTACTGCTCATTGACACACCACTCCCTCCACTCCTCCACTTCTCCGCTCCCTTCACTCTCTCCACATCCTTATCCGCTTCCTGCTGGCCGCGTCACCTGCCCGTCACTCCAGCGCCGTGACCTTGGCGGCGCTACACAAGTCCGCTCTGACCTTGTGCTCGCTGCGGGTCATCAGTGCGAGAATTATACATAAAATGGTCAGGTCGTCCCGTCGACATTCCGAGTGTCAGGGCGAGAAATGACTCTGTCCCTCAAGTTCACCGCAACACGCCCCTTTTGGTGGTGCGGCAATTGTCCGGCGCTGCATCTGAGTGTCTCGTGGAACAGCCGTGGTGCATTTAAACATTCACTCCTTCAGGACGCGCCACGATGCTCACTTCTTTTTTTACACGTCCCATTTTACCTTCCATGTGTAAGGCGACCCGTAGCTTTGAGATATGAGGCTGAAAAAGTAGTAATGTACGCTTTGGTGTACGGGAACCACACACACACACACACACACACACACACACACACACACACACACACACACACACACACACACACACACACACGTATACAGGTCATATGTAAAGAGAAAGAAGGAAGAGGAGGAGGTGAAGGAGGAGGGATGGAGAAAAGGAAGGCAGACTAAACACCTCCCTTCCTACCATCCCTCCCTCTCTTTTCCTTTACTTTCTCCCCTCCCTCCTTTACCTTCCCCCTCCCCCCTTCCCTCATAGAAGCTGTGTACCTGCGGCCAGATGGTTACGATTGGAATAATAGTTACACGTACAGAACATGACCGGTTCCTCGCCGCTGCTCCATCCACTACGCACTCTCCCTCTCTCCTCTCCCTCCTCAGTCTCCACTCTCTTCCTCCCTCCCTTTGTCCTCGCAAGTGTGACATTTCCGTTCAGTTTTTGAGGGAAAATGATAATCCCAACAATTTAATACAACATGTCTGTCTCATAACATTTGGGATCAACTTGTGTGTGTGTGTGTGTGTGTGTGTGTGTGTGTGTGTGTGTGTGTGTGTGTACGTCCTTGGTCTGACCTCTGTACTGTGTGTGTAAGTGAGTGAGTGTGTGTGTGTGTGTGTGTGTGTGTGTGTGTGTGTGTGTGTGTGTGTGGTGAAGGTAGTGGTCATAGCGGTAAGGACAAACACACACTATCTATAACCATCTTCCATACTATCCTCCTCCTCCTCCTCCTCCTCCTCCTTCTGACCGACAATCTTCCCTCCTCTCTTTCCCTCCCCCCTCTCAATCTCTCACTAATGGACCTCAGCCTACCTCACCTTCCCTCACACTTCTCTCACTTCCACTCTCACCTCAGAATTTTCTACATCTATCGTATTTATTTAGTGTTTTTTCCTCTCCTTATTTCCTTACCAGTGTAGTTTATTCTTCTTATTTTCTTATCAGTGTAGTTTTGATGCGATGTTGTGATAAATGATCGTGTTATTTAATTTCCTTTTATCATGTATTTTTCATTAAGGTTTTATTTAGTTTAGGATTCAATGACAAAGCGCCAGGAATATTAATGGTAAACCTGAATAAAATATAATAGAAAAGAAAGCTTTAGCATCAACAATTGCACAGGTTAATGTACAACTGAGGTGAGAATGCAAATTAGCTTGTAAGTATACCTGTCATTTTCAGTTTTAGCAAAGGACTCGCGCATTGTTGTGGTTTTGGGGATGAGGGAAACAGCCGGAAACTTGTGATGAAATGTTAGTTAATGTCAAAGTGTATGTGTGTGTGTGTGTGTGTGTGTGTGTGTGTGTGTGTGTGTGTGTGTGTGTGTGTGTGTGTGTGTGTGTAGTATACGTATATCAATTTCGTATTCCTTTCTTACAATTAATACAACTTAATCACTGAATCTATTAATAAGTTGGACCGTTATGTTTTAAAGTTTTGATTTTCTTACTTGTTTTTAGAATTCTGTCTTGGAAATCTGTGTACCGTACATGAAATAATGGTTAACAAATGCTTACTCAGTTACTTGGTGTGTGTGTGTGTGTGTGTGTGTGTGTGTGTGTGTGTGTGTGTGTGTGTGTGTGTGTGTGTGTGTGTGTGTGTGTGTGTGCGCTACAGTACTGGTCAAACAACTCATCATGGGGAATATTCACATTTAGAAGCTGTTACTCTCTTAACTCCCTCCCCAGCAAGTGTTTTGAAAAGACAGCGTGTGTAGTGCGAAGGTGAAGCACTTAGCTGATATTACCTGCCGCCTCACCTTTCCGCTAATGTATGAGTAATGTTCGAAGGACACTCACTCCCTCCACACTTGGCCTAACACCTCTCCCTCCTGCCACACCATTTGGTCGATATACTAACCTGAATATATAAAAACTTCAACCTTATTTATCTGGTTCAGTGTGGCATTTTCCTCTCCCGGATGGTTCGTTTCAGGGGTTGTAAGTAACCTTCAATTTGAGTGTCTGGAGGTGACTGGCGAGGAGGAGACTCACCCGCTTGTTTTGATCTCACCTGTCGCGGGATGAGGGGCATCTAGGGACAGGTCGCCAGGTGTGTTTAGGGAAGGTTAGGTAGAGGCTTCGAGAATTAGAAACCGTTTTGAATTACCATCACAAAGCAGTGGAACCCGTAAGTAGAAAGTGTCTGAGTAATTTCAATATATTAGACACCACGGTTATGTAATGTTAAATCCTTCGTTTGAAAGTGTTAGAGACATTTAAAGTCCTCTGGAAGTTATAATTTTAGAATATTGGATGTCACATTGTTAAAAAGAGAAGAGAACAGGTAACATGTGAGGTGATGCAATATATGTAATCTTTAATATCTCTTGGTTTATTTTTAAAGTGGTAATTGATAGTTATTCATTCAATACATTAAGAATCATATCATTACAACACTCTTTATATTTACAAGATATGTAGAGACTTTTCTAATAATCCTTTGTTTATTTATGAAGCGATGACAAGCTGGCTCTTCACCACACATTTATTTACTGTGGAGAAAGTTAGTAATGCGTGAAAGCTGAACAACCTTACCTAACATAACCTTACAATACACTAAGTTATTCCAATAGATTTCACTTCCCTCCCGGACAGATAAATGGTATACAATTTTAGACACACAGGTACTGGGTCAACATCTGATAACATATTTTCACTCGTGTCAGAATATATTCCACATTTTATCACCCACTGTGAAAAAAGTATGATAGACTTGTATCTTTGCCTTGCCTTATCAGTGTTTGTAGCGATGGAACTCAGCGATAGTGAGCGAGAGATTATAGACCCAGAGAAGGAAGTGGCTGAAGTAGATTCCCCTGTCAACACCAGAACTGAGACACACCACCTTGTTCATTGCCTTGCATTACCTTGTCGCAGTAACCTTATCACCTGCTATCACCTGCACGGGGCTTCATAACGAGCACTTCTATATTCAATTAGTGGAGGAGGATCTCGGGGAGTGAATGTGATGTAAAATGTGATACTGATACTTGTCTTGCTTCAGGGTGGTGTGTTATGTGACTAAGTGTGGATGATTTATGAGAAGGTATACAGTGGAACCATGCGTGCTTTGGGGTCCGAGGGGTCTCCAAGCGCACGGGTTCGAATCCTGTCCACGGTCCGAGTGTAGGCTGGGCTTCCTCACTCGGGGCAATGGTTTCCTAGCGGGTGGGCTTTGAGATAGAGGTACCACAAAAAGTATACCCCTTAGCATTTAAATTCCCTTGAAAAGCCCACATGGTATAAACAAAAATTCTACCCTCTTATTATTATCATTATTATTATTATTATTATTATTATTATTATTATTATTATTATTATTATTATTATTATTGCTATTCTTGTATATCAAAAGGAACTGCCACGTGCAATCACTCCTGGAATATTGAAACTGCGCTGACTAATTTGCTACAGATACATTCAGTTATTATCATTTCCATCACTATCATCATCATTATTATTATCAACATCATAGTCATCATCAGGAAACACCTTGATAAATTAATACCAGAAAGCAGGTGAGATGTGATGAAGTGGACCTACGTACCACCTTAATTAATTGACGCGTGAATCACCTGAGCAATTAGTTAATTAGTACTGAGGGGCGCTGCTTCCTGCCTCTGAAAGGGAGGTGCTTTGTGCTTTGTTTGTCACTCAGGTCAAGTGTTGCTGTCTTGGCGTTAAATAGCAAGTGCACTTATCTGTGAACGCTCGATGTGAGAAATGTTGGCGATACTGGTGTTGCTATTACTACTTCAGCTGCTGCTACTGCTACTGCCACTGATAATGATGATAATGATAACTCTTCCTATTCTAACTTTATACTGCTATTACTACTACTGTTACTACTACTACTACTACTACTACTACTACTATTATTATTATTATTATTATTATTATTATTATTATTATTATTATTATTATTACTACTACTACTACTACTACTACTACTACTACTACTACTACTACTACTACTACTACTACTACTACTACTACTACTACAACCAATACTAATGAAAAACCAGTGAGAGAGAGAGAGAGAGAGAGAGAGAGAGAAAAACAGAGATGATTAAACTGGCTTTCATATACCTTTCGTTAATAATTAAAGATAAAAAGATCGATTGCGGAGGAGAAAAAGGACGCTCCATCTGAACTAATTAGAGCGTCTGGGAGGAGGTACGGGCCCGCCACGACTTGGAAAACACATTGCCGGGAAATATTAAGGAAAAGAAGGATAAAATTTCGCTCTCCGGTGACCTGGTGGTGATAATAATAGTGATAGTAATAATGATAATGGTCATAGTAGAAGGAATATGGTGGAGACTTGGATAGGATTTCGTGATAATGATAGTAATGATAATAGTATAATAATAATAATAATAATGATAATAATAATGATACTACTACTACTACTACTACTACTACTTCTTCTTCTGATGATAATAATAATAATAATAATAATAATAATAATAATAATAATACCTTAGAGAAAACAGAACAGGAAAAAAACTCAAGGATTCTGAGAGAGAGAGAGAGAGAGAGAGAGAGAGAGAGAGAGAGAGAGAGAGAGAGAATAACAAACATCTCCCATGATCTCTAAACCATTTCTATAACCAGAGCAATATCTCCGCTTTAAAACTCCTTCTTGACTCACGAATTAAAACCATTAAGAACTCGAAGCTCCGAATCAAGTATTTTGCTTCAACATTTCAGTCTCAAAGATTAATTCGAGCTGGGGAAAAGAGGAGAGCCAATGAAGCGCTTCGGAGCCTCAATACGGAGCTTCGCCATCTTAATTACCGGCGCCGAGGAAGATCTGGTGAAGCTTCGAAAAATAGAGTCGAGATGGAAAATGGGAAGTGAAAGAAAACGGGTGGAATAATGAGCTTCTTAGAAAATGTATGGAGGGAAAAATTTGGCTGTTTTATTTTTATTACGATTTTTTCTTTTTTTTTCAATTTTTCGTTTATTTTCATTTATTTATTTATTTTTTTTGTTGATGCGAGTAATTAATTTTGGTTTGTTTTGTGGTGTTGTTTTGGTGTTTGGTGGTTATTTTTTGGGGTATTAGTCTATGTTTTTCATCTACATATTCTTTACGTTTCTCTTTCTGCTTTTTCCAATCCATTTATCTAATCATCTTTTTCTATTCACTTATCTTTTATCATTTTTTTCTTCTGTTTGTTGGTTATTTCTTTGGGTGTTAATCTATGTTTTTATTTATATATTCTTTACCTATCTATCTGTTTTCATCACTTTATCTATCCATTCTTCTATCTATCAATCTACCAATCATTCATTCCATTTCATTTATCCATCCAAAAAACATTATTCCTTACTATATCTCTATTTATTCTCAGACACCACGTATCTATATTAATTTTCCCACCACGTAATCAAATGAACATTCCCAACACCATAAAAACAACAAACCATCACTACCAATAAACAAAACATTCACACATACACTCCTACAATTTCTCAAGGCTGAATGAAAGCTTGGATATTCTCACTCAGTTTAACCCACAGCAAAATACGAGGCCCAATACGGACACATCCCCTGTTTGTCCTTGCATAAGAGGGTGAAAAATGCCTGTGAACTTCGATATCACTTCAACGCGAGAGTCAACACCCAAGCGTCTTAGGTATACAAGGGAAGGCTGGCGAGGAGTGAGAAGCGAGACAGAGCAGTGTTGGTGCGAGGCTGGGATATGACAGGGCAGAGCTTTGGCCTTGAAGTGTGTCTGTGTGTCATGGTGTCTGTTGCTGCTGGACTGAGAGAGAGAGAGAGAGAGAGAGAGAGAGAGAGAGAGAGAGAGAGAGAGAGAGAGAAAATCAGATAACTAACACTTCTTCATTCATATTCTCTCTCTCTTTCTCTCCTTCTCTCTCGCCATCGCAAATATGAACCAGACAACAAAACTAGATAAACAACCTTTAAGAAAACAAGAAAATCACAAGCCACGGAAAATAACCACAAAAATAACGAAATAAACCAAAAATACCTAATATTCACCACTACAATACACACAACTATTTTTAACACCAATTTGAAAACCTTTAATAAACTTCGGAATTTCTGTCAGAGGCGTTACAGAAGGTCGTAGGGGAAGGCAGGAGGTGGTCATAATTTCCTCATCCTTCTCCCTAGGGGCTTGTAGGACCCATAGCGGCCCCTTCTGTAGGATGGGCCACGATCCTGTTACTCTGCTTCCCTCAAGGTCATTGTGGGATCCTGCAGGGTTGTGATTTAGTCCCACGTGGTTTTCTTGGGGTAGTTCTTGTGTTTTGCGTGTTTTTTTGAGTGTTTTGTGGTGTTTGTGTGTTTGAGGGTGTGAGTGATGGTTTGGGTGTGTTGAAGTGTGCTTGTTTTCATTTTGTTTGTTTTGGGCCTTGTTTTCGTGTTCATTTGTTCGTGTTAATGTGTTTATTGTTTTCATTGTCTTCTTCTTCTTCTTCTTCTTCTTCTTCTTCTTCTTCTTCTTCTTCTTCTTCTTCTTCTTCTTCTTCTTCTTCTTCTTCTTCTTCTTCTTCTTCTTCTTCTTCTTCTTCTTCTTCTTCTTCTTCTTCTTCTTCTTCTTCTTCTTCTTCTTCTTCTTCTTCTTCTTCTTCTTCTTCTTCTTCTTCTTCTTCTTCTTCTTCTTCTACTACTACTACTACTACTACTACTACTACTACTACTACTACTACTACTACTACTACTACTACTACTACTACTATAACTAATCCTACGACGAGATACGAGAGATATAAGAGCATTAGAATCTTTGTTTATAGCGTGATACAGTATGGAGATACGCTCAATATGAAAAAAAAAACGAAGAAAAAAAAGTAAGGTATTAAAGGAGACAGAAAAAAAGAAAGCAATCTCAATACATAAAGTTACGTACAATATAAGAAAAAAAAAAAGGTTGGAGGCTCATAAAGTAGGTCAATATACAGGCACTTGTTATAAAGGAAACTTCTCTTTACTTATTTTTTGTTGTTGTTTGTAGTTGTTCAGCACCATTGTTAACATCATCTTCCTCGTGTTCTTGTTCTTGTTCACCTCCTCCTCCTCCTGTACCCTCCGCCACTCTTCCTTACAGCAGATGCAATTAACACTAACGCTCCCTGATTCTTCGCTGAATGTTACCAGTCCAATAACTCACGGCCTTAACACAGCGTCAGGTGGTCTCAGGGCGCGGCAGGTGATATCAGGTGATGCGTCGGCCTGGGGGATTGACCTCAGGGAAGCGCAACACCTGACGGGGGCGAGCTAGAGGCCTGGAGGTCGTGTCTGCAGGAGAGCACGTGTGTTGTTGGGCTGACAGTTGGAGGGGTTGGTAAATAGTGTGAGTGGAGTGTGTCTAGTGGAAGTGTGTGGTAATAATCGCATTCCTTGAAGATCTGCGGTGTTTGATGCGATATGAAGTGGAAGAGAAGTGGATTCCTAGCGCGATTTATGAGTGACAAGTCGATAAGGCGATACGGAAATCCTCCATCTTGGCTGTGAGGGGATTTGAAAGTAACTGGCTGTGATAAACGTAACATAAAAGCGTCTCGGATGGGAATGGGACAGTTTAAGCATAACGGAGTGCTATTTGGTGAATATAAACCGTTGTTTGGGGACTTAGCGACTGATGGAGATGGCTCATGGACTTGATATACGCCCCGGACAGACTTAAGGTCCAGAACATGTTTTGCGAAAGGAAAGGATGGTGGGATAACATTATATGGATGGTTAATGTGCGAAACGTTTGCAGTGGAGGGATTTGGAGTGTTAGAAGGTGTTTTGACGAGAGAAAGGGTGACAGGACAACGGTAAATGGATGTTGTGAAGTAAGATATGATGTAGAGAAATCTTGAGTATCTGAGGATGTTCTAAGACGGTGAAGGATCTGAGGATTAAAAAGGATTACAAAGGATGAACCGCAATAGACCTTTAGATTCTGCTTAGACTCTTTGATTACACTGATCTGCTCTAAGTACTGGCAATATATAGTGTTCTGAGAGGATACACGGACGCTGAGCCACGAGAGAAATAGGATTGGAATAGAAAAGACGAAGATTCCCGAAGCAAAATAATAAGGATCTGACACCATTGATCTTGCCAACAAAAAGAACACGTCTACCAGTTCCTACATTCACTTTCTCCCAGACTTAGGGAAAATATAGAGAAGGAACAATGGCATCGTGTAAGAGTATAGAAGAGGACAGAGTAATGCTACCTTGTAAAAACTTAACAAGAATCGTCCCAAAAAGTAACTAAGATTGGTAATATTGAAGTCAGGGCGTAGGTAAAAAGAAACTGGTACTCACAACGGAAGGAGACACATTCTGGTGATCAAGACCCTTCACTCAGTACCTGCAGGGAGTAATCGCCTCTATGACACTGTGGATTAAGTACAATTTTCGGAAGACGTACTTTTTATTGCTTACTTTGACTCACAATATAGAAGACAGGACAGTCGTAGTAGTGAAGTAAGTCAGTAAGTCAGTAAGGAGACTAGCAAGTAACACACACTCTCCTCACTGTCTCCTTGTTTAAGATCCATCAGTATTCAAGTTTGGTAAGAAGACTGTCTGGAGATCACGGGAGTCAAGCGTGAGGGAGGGAAGCACAAAGCACGGAGGCAGGAGAGCGTGGGTTACTAACTTGTGGCAGTGACTGTACGAGAGAGAGAATGACTCGACTTGACTCCCGTGGTACATAACGCGACAAAAACCAGTAAGGCGACGTGAGAAGTAATCTAGTGAATAATGTAAGCGAGGGAGGGAAGCAGGCGAGGCAGGACGTGAGGCAGGACATTAGTGTCATCGCCCCGCCTGGAGTTAAGAAGACCTGATGGGTGTACGTAAGTGGCGGGAGGAGTATTGATGGAGGAACAGAAACGGGAGGACTGTAGTGCAGGAATTAACATCAGGTTTGAAGAGTATTATGGAATGGAACGCGACGGGAGGATGAGAGCGGGAGGACTAGACGCGGGGAGAGAAAAGAGAGGAGTAATGCAGTATACGACCACGAGAACCAATGACGAAGAGGGAAAAAACATCAAGAGGCTTTTTTTTATGTAAGAGGGGAAAAAAAAGACTAGTTCCCTTAAAGATTGATGAAGAATTCGCCAAAATTCTGGCTGGAAAAGATGAGAAGAATATTAGCAAAGTATTTAGTGTAGGAATGCCAGCACTGGGGGAGGAGGGAGGCAGCAAGAGGTGTTAGCCAGGCACGAATGAGACATGTCTTTTGTGCTACCCAGTGAAGTGTGGCGGGCTGACTGGTGGATGGGTATTGAACGCCAGCGGATCCTTTCTCCACCAGGGCTCGGGAGGAAGGTTCGTGTTCTTAAGTAATTTATTTTCTCATGTGTCTGTTTCCAGTGGCCACAGATATTGGTTAGGCATCGAGTATGTTCTTACAGGTGTTTGTAGGTGTTGATGTGGAGTCCTTGTTAAAATAAGACTAATAACACGCTTGCAAACACCGCTCAACACCAGTGACTCCCAGTACAGCCTGTTCAGCGTGGAGGTAAGACGCTGCAATGTTTGGGAATACACTTCAGAAAGCGCAGCGCAAAAACACAACCAGCGCCGCTCCACTTTCGCATCGCGGCGCACCGTAACCGTCGTCGCCGCAGCCATTAATGTCGTACACTAAACAAAACGAAACGTAATGATATTGATAAAGCGTCATTCGCTCCTGACGGGAAGAGATAAGAGGCTAATGATCACATACAGATAATGCGACAAGATAATAATCAGTGACGAGCCACACAGCTGCAGGAGAGGGCCAAAAAACACACCAGAAAAACCACCTTTCCGTTCGACCCGGCCAGCGAGGTGGGGAGGGAGTAGAGGGGACGGATGGAGAGGGAGAGGGGCGAAGAAGTAGTAAGGGAAGAAGACGCAGATGATGGGAGAAGAGTAAGAAAACGGAGAGGAACAATGAGACGAGAGGAAGTGACTTGAGTAATAAAGAGTAAGAAAAAAATTAAGAAGCAGAAAGGGGATGAAGGTGCAGAAGATAGAGAAGAGTATGTAAACGGAGAGGACAGACATGAAATTGGTGTTTGTAATTATTTTTATCATTTGTGAAGTTATTGACAGTTTTATATCGGTTTATACTTAATATTTTCTTTTGTCTCGTCTTACACAGAGGGAATGAATAGTTGACACGTTGAAATAATGGTAAAGATCTAGCTAGTGAATGATAAATAGCTTTGTCCTCGTTCCTCTTGCCTTGTGACGCCTCCTCGTTCCCTGAAGTTGAACAGGTAGTAAGAATAGCAGCAGTAGTAGTGGCAGTGGTAATGAGAGCCTTATTAAAGCAGCGAGGATGAAAACTAAGCAGAGAGGAGCTGGAGTAGTAGTAATAGCAGTAGGATTAGTAGTAGTAATAGGAGGAAGAATCAAAATAAAAATAGGTAAAACAAGAGGAGGAGGAAGAGTAAGAGAAGTAGGCATAGCAGCAGTAGTAGTGGCGAGGATGAAAACTAAGCGGACTGAAGCTGGAGTAGTAGTAATAGCAGTAGTAATAGTAATAGCAGGAGGAATCAGGATAGAAATAAGAAAAAAACAAGAGGAAGAAGGAAGAAGGAGTAAAAGAAGAAGAAGGAAGAAGATGACATAACACAACCACCAGCACTACCACCACCACCACCACCAACAACAACAACAACAACAAAAGCAAGAGCAGCAATAACACCACTAATACATGTTCTGGAGTAAGCTGGTGGCGGAGCGGAAAGAGAGCAAGGTGGAGTGGAAGAGGCAGTGGAGGAGGCAGTGGAGGAGGGAGTGGAGGGGTTGGATGGGGTTCATGGTTGAGTGAGGCTGGCAGTTGCAGGGCGCTGTTTATTCCTCGCTGTGACTGCTTTCTAGTTAACAAGTTTTTGCTGTTCTCACTTTATGGTTCACCTCTCTGGCCACATTCCTGCAGGCAGCCAGGTGAGGGTGGAGAGAGAGAGAGAGAGAGAGAGAGAGAGAGAGAGAGAGAGAGAGAGGAGTAATAAAGGAAAGGACATACAAGATGATATAAGAGGTTTGATAAAGGAAGAACCAGCCGGAGTACAAGTCAGAGAGAGAGAGAGAGAGAGAGAGAGAGAGAGAGAGAGAGAGAGAGAGAGATAGCAAACTGAAGAATCGCTGCAGTTACTCTTCCACATAAATGAGCTGAATACAACACGTCTCCTCCACTTACCTCCACGTCCTTCTCCTCCTCCTGTCCTCTCCACTGTCCTCCTTCTCTCAGGATCTATACGTGAATGGTTTCCTTAATTGTTGTCTTCTCATAAGTTTTCTCAGTTTTCATTATGTATCGTCAATTTATTATGTTTTTCTAAGACTGGGAAAGAAAATGAGACTCGTTAAGAAAATTTTGTTTATGCGGTTCCGTTGTTTAATTGTTCTCTTTGTATCAATGGTCAGTTTTGCAATTAATTATCCTCACATCACCTCAATCTCTGCGTGTCTGCTATGGAGGAAGAGGAAGGAAGTCACACCTCTCGTAGCAAAGCCCTTTATTTCTTCCTTCTACTGTGTTCTTGTCCTTCCTCCACGCTGAAACACTACGAGAGACAAAACATCCCATAAGCTCAGTTAAATCCAGCACATATTCCCTCATCAACTGTATAAGATAGTCAGATTATTTATAGTATTTTCTTTGTTGCTTATTCTATTATGCATTTTATTTATTTTTGTTTTTATAGGGTTGAAGATGTTACTGTTATCTTTTTCTCAATTAAAGGCTGGTTTTTCTTCACTAATTTTGTGTGTACCAAATTAATTCGTACATAGATTAGACTTACATTTAACTCATTCAGTACTGGGACACATTTTTACCTTGAGTTTTGGATATGATTAGACGGTTTTATTTACATTAGGAAGGATCTATGGAGGTCAGAAGATTAATGGCCACAGTCTTCACTATTTTAACCCCCTCATAAGTATCTGAAGCTGCATAAAATCACCAAATAGCAGAATGAATATGGAAACGCGACATGGTATTCAGGGGTTTAATTCCATGAGAGAGAGAGCAACAGAGAAGGAGAGAGGGAGATAGAAAGTCAGTAAAAGAGTCATTGAGTTGAATAGAGTGGTTGGGTTCCGTCACGAGCAGGCCTTGTTTCGTTACCACCAAAGGGCAAGTGACCAAACTGGCGTGGTTGGTGAGCGAGAAGAGATAACCTGACAAGTGACACACGGCCCGTCTCACCTGTTGACCTGTTGACTGATGAAGCTGTTACCTGTTAATGAGAGAGAGAGAGAGAGAGAGAGAGAGAGAGAGAGAGAGAGAGAGAGATGCCAGACTAAATACGAGATATGAATGGAAAACTAAATCTCTCTCTCTCTCTCTCTCT
The DNA here is from genome assembly GCF_017591435.1 of Portunus trituberculatus. Classification (NCBI taxonomy): domain Eukaryota; kingdom Metazoa; phylum Arthropoda; class Malacostraca; order Decapoda; family Portunidae; genus Portunus; species Portunus trituberculatus. Next base: position 7,350,618 of record NC_059276.1, read on the forward strand.
CTCTCTCTCTCTCTCTCTCTCTCTCTCTCTCTCTCTCTCGTCTCACCTGATGACTGATAATTGGGAGCTTTTACCTGTTAATGAGAGAGAGAGAGAGAGAGAGAGAGAGAGAGAGAGAGAGAGAGAGAGAGAGAGAGAGAGAGAGAGAGAGAGAGATGCCAAATTAAAAACGAGATATGAATGGAAAACTAAATCTCTCTCTCTCTCTCTCTCTCTCTCTCTCTCTCTCTCTCTCTCTGCTGGCTTAATGGATAAAAAGAGCACGAGGAGTAACGAGCTAGGCCGTGCTGGCTCCTCAATAACTCGTGATGTTGATGGCCGTGCACCCTCATCCTTAATGTTTATCTCGCTGCAGCTTGTGTCGCCCCGTGCACTCCGCCTCGACAACACCCGAGGGGGAGGGCGTAGCGAGGAAGAGGAGGAGGAGGAGGAGGAGGAGGAGGAGGAGGAGGTGGTGGTGGTGGTGTTTTACGTTAAGGTTGGGCACGAAAAGGAAAGTTGTAATATTTAAGGACATTTAGAAGAGTCTCAATACGTCGTGGTTGTAACTGGCAATGACGTAACTTGGTAATAAGAAAACGGTCTCAGTAACATCACGTTTTCTTGCCTCACTGCCTCTCTATATCTCCTCCTTGCATAAACAACCACTTAACGAAGATTGTATATAGATTCTGGGCAGTAAAGGCGCTCCTGATGCCCTCTGGCGGCGGGGAAGTGAATTACTCAGCAATAAGTGTCGTCAAAGCACACGAGAGGGAGAGTGAGAGGCCAACCTGAGTCTCTTTTCGCCTCATTCTCGCTTGTCAGAATTTGTTGGCGGCGACAGCGTTAGTGAGGATAAGTCTTGCCGAGGACAAAACGAGCGGCGTTCAGGGGCTGTGGCGGAGCTGTAAGGCTTTGATGGCGGTGTGGCGTGGCTGTGGTGAGTCTGTGGCGGTGCTGTGGCGATGGTTCCTTATCTGAATGCTTCGTAACTCACCTGTGTAGGGCGGAGCGCGGCCACCTGCTCAGGGAGGCAGGTGAGGCCGCTAAATAAAAATGCCGGTGGATCATACATCAAGTGAGAAGAGGAGAGCCGGCCACCCGACGAGAGAGAGAGAGAGAGAGAGAGAGAGAGAGAGAGAGAGAGAGAGAGAGAGAGAGAGGTCACGCACTGGTTACACTCACTCCCTCACTTCCCACGCCTCGTTTTGTCCCTGCGGAGTTGATGAGGTCCTGCGCTAGACGTCCCCAAACACCGAGGCACAAAGGGCGCGCCAGACTCACCTCCCGAGGAACATTACATATTATAGCGAAGAGTCAACGGTGAATGAGCCTCGCCTCGCCCCAAGACGTGCCGAGACTGCCAAGGTTACCGACACAATGCATTTCGCTCGTTAGGGTAAATCATCTCACGTGAGGGGGACCGCTTGACGTGTGTGTGTGTGTGTGTGTGTGTGTGTGTGTGTGTGTGTGTGTGTGATAGTGGTTAAAATTTCTCCACTTCTCCATCTCTCTCCACCTCTTTCTTGGACAAGTGGAAGGACTAAGAGGTGGATGGTGATGGAGTTTGGCTATCCTTGCTCTTTTTTTCCCTCTCTCTTCGACTTTCGCTAATAGAAGCTTCGTGAAGGCTGAAAAACTTCCCTCTCCACCGTCTTGAAGGAGTGGAGGAGGTGGAGGCTGTGGAGGTGGAGGGGTGGTAGCAATTCTGGCCTCCTATTAATTTTTTCCCGTGGCGGTCAAAAGGTTCCCTCGGCAGGATCAGTGGAGCTTCTGATCAGTGCTTCATTTTGCGAACGATCTTATATATTTATCTTGACCCTTGATTTACACGTCAGGCGGTACTGGCATTAAGAAAATTGCCTTTTACTAAATCTCCACAGAAACAATTTGGGTGTTGTATAAATTCTGACTCTGCAGGTTATGTTCAGTGGGCAAGAAACAACTGCTACTCTGCTTCTATTCCTTGTGTTCCCCTCCTGCCTCGTTACTCCCTCTGTTCTCACTCGCTCTACGTTTCCCGCTAATGTTAAGCCGCACTGTTAATAAAGTTATAACGTTGCTGTGTCTTCTGCTGCGGGTGTTTTGACGTGGGGCTGTGAGTAAGGGAGGGAGAGGAGGGGCGGTGCGAGGGGTGGCCAGCTACTGTGTGTTTGGGGCGCGGGGTGAGGGTAGCCAACTGCACGGTGGGGGCCGGCGTAAGGTCTAATTAACACGTCGCCTTTGTGTTTTATCGCCTCTTAATCCCAGAGGTTCTATCTTCTGCGTGCTTTTGTAGCGTCCACCTTGATATAATGGGAATGGAGTCTGGAGGTTTAGCGCCCCGTGAAGGCTTGGAGGAGGAGGCGAGGGACGAGAGAAGGACGAGAGGGAGGAGAAATAGGTGGAGAGGATAGAGGCATGTGATGGATGATAAATGCACAAGGCAAAACAGAACGAGCTCAATAGATAAGAGAATGCTACGAGGAGGAAGAGCAGGAGGAGGAGAAGGTGGAGGTGGTGGTGGTGGAGGAGGTGGAAAAGGACAAGAGGGAAAGAGAGATACTGGAAGTGAAGATAACTGTGGGTAAAGAAGTTAATAAAGTAGAAAGCATAGAAGGAGGTGAGAAACACAGGAACAGTATACGAGGGATGAGGTGAAGATAGGAGAGGATAGTGGAGATGGGAATGACGATGAAAAGAGAAGAGACGACAAAAAGTAACAAGAACAAATAAGGTAACGCAAGAAAGAGAGAATCAACATAGAAACGAGTAAACACAGCATCATGAAGAGAGGGAGAGAGGGAGACGAAAAAAAAGATGAATGAGAAATTACTGAATAGATAGAAGAGATAGAATATAGAATTACAAATAGATAGTAAAAACGAGAGAACCACAAGAGATAGATAAACGAGATACCAATGAAAACAGCAACGAAAAAATATATAAGAACACCAGAAAACCAAAACAGCAAATAAAAAACATAAAGAATCAAACACATCAGCCAGCCAACCAGCCAGCAGCCAGCCAGCCAGTCAGCCAGGCAGGCCAGACGCGCCCTTCAGCACTCGAATGAATGAGCGACCTTCACGCAGGCTGCCACGAGGGCCTCAGGTGCTGGCGGAGGGACAGGGGGCTCAGGTCTCGGCCGGGTGGAGATGAGGAGCGCGGATCATCATCACCGAGGGACACGAGAGCCGTTGTTTGGTTCCCACGACGGTTTACCTGAGGGTGAAGCAGGTGGCGGAGTAAATGGCAGAGTGTGGACGCTAGGAGTGGGACTGTATGAGGGTTTTGTTAGTGTTTACAGTCAGTCAGTACAGTGGTTTGGTTGGTGGAAGAAAGGTTTGCTGGTGTTCGTTGCCTTACATTAACCTAACTTTACCTTACCTTGCCTTGTCTTACCTTACCTATAGCAGAGTGTGTACATTATGTGGCTTCTGTTAGTACTTACAGTCAGTCATGTACAGTGGGAGAAAGGTTTGCCGGTGTTTGTTTAGTAGAGTGAGTGGTAAAGTCGTCAAGTGGGTGTTTGTGTAGCAGGGAATTGAGTGTGGATAATTGTATGGGTGTCAGTGGATGTTTAGAGTTGATGGTGAGTGTAAGTGAATAGATGAGGATATGCGATTTTGGAGGTTATAAAGAAATAAAGCTTTTCATTTATCATTTCTACTGTGTGTCATAATTCCCTCCACTTTTTTTCAATCACCTTCCTCTTCCACAACAGAATTCTCCACCTAGCAATTTCTAAGTCTTGATTCCCCTTTCCTCTTAAAAAACTTTCAACTTGGAGCATCTGACGTCACTGCATCTTTCCACTAAATCTCAGCTTCCTTCTGTGACTTTTCTTCCCTTGCACCTCCCTCTTTTAATCCTGATATCCTTCCACTGCCCTTCTGCTCCATCTGATCTCCTTCCACATCCTTCCACAGCTATCCTTTATCTGAGTGCATCCTGTTGTGTCATTCCAGCTCTTAATTGTCATCTGGTTGGCAATTAACACTCCTTAGGGACTCGTGGGCGCTTCATTATATCAGGAATGCAATGAAGGCTAGTGGTTGTTTATAATGAGATGCAGCAATCCAGGGAAGACTCGAAAGGTTCACATTAAATGGTACTTTGAAGGTTGACGTGTAAAGAGGCACTCATAGGAATAGCTTAGATGTTTGGGAGACCTTAGGCGTGTTGGGATAGAGTGGAGTTATTCTTGTATTGTTGTAAGCTGTGTGTGAGTGTGCGGTGGAGTGTTGCCAGGTTAAAAAAGTAGATCTCTTTCTCTCGGTTTATTGTTGGCTTCGTTCTTCGCTCCGATGTGTGGGGTATCTTGCTGTGTGTGTGTGTGTGTGTGTGTGTGTGTGGCTAATGGAAGTAATTGGTTTTCACGTCAGTAATGATAAATCTAATGGCAGCGTTGTATTTTCTCTTAGTTTTATCTTTAGTGTGTGTATTGCTTTTATCCCCGCTGGAAAAAGTGAATTGAGTGCGCGCACACACACACACACACACACACACACACACACACACACACACACATTGAATAGTGTTCCGTTGCCAAGACATAGAGAGACGTGCTACCATCTGGCGGCGATTTATGAAACTAATGTGAATGTAAAAACACTTTGGCCTTACTTGTATCACTTGTAGTTGAGTGTGACAGGTTGACAGGCTGACCAGGTGGGCCCTCAGGTCATTGAACATTATTATTATTATTATTATTATTATTATTATTATTATTATTATTATTATTATTATTATTATTATTACTAGAAGACTAGTTTTTCTTGCGCCTAACTCGTCTAATAAGTGAATGTCTTCTGATTTGATTTCTTGTTTATATTCAGATTTTTTTCTTATTATTTTATCTGTTGCAGTGTTGAGTCGCTGCCTCAAGAATAATATGACAACAAGTTCAGTCTCTTTGTGTTGGTTCCGGTGTCTCTGTGACGCACACACTGGCTGTGGGGGCTGGCAGGGGTGGCGGGGTGTGTGGGTGTTGGGGCGTGGAGTACATAATGCGTGAGGCGTGTAATTAGCTGATAATGGTAGATAGTGTTGGTGCTGTGTACTAATGTATCAGTTTGTGTGTCTTGCGGACTTGTGTTGATAATATGACGCTGGTGTTTGTGACGATGCAGCAGCGGGAGATTGTGACATAATAATAATGATGATAATAATAACACTAATAATGATAATAATGATAATAACAATGATAATGATGATAATAATAATAAAAAATGTTAGTAATACAGTAACAGTAGCATTTCTCACCGTGCAGGCGGTGACCTGACCTCCCTGGGGAGAGTGAAGGTCAGACGAAGGTGATCCACACACACACACACACACACACCAATGATGCACTTTCATCCCCAAACAAAGAGGGTCCGTATCGGCCCCTGATTTACCGCCGGACGCTATTGATGGCAATATAGATAGGCACACTCTTCGTCTTTATTTGTAAACAAACCCCTCAGTGTGGACTCCATTCATATTCCCCGAGCAGCCTCGCAGCGCCTCGCCTCCAGAATGACAATGACCGCATCTAAAAACAGTAGCGGCCTGGTGGGTGGAGTCCCCGGTGGTGCCGCAGGGGGCCGCCCGCGGCGGAGGGTGTGCACGGTGAAGCTGGCGAGGGTACCTGCGTATGGACAGGTACTCGAGCAGCGCCCCAGGGAGGGATGACGAGGCGGGAGGACCAGTATCTGTGTACCGGTGTACCGGTGTACCTGTGTGTGGGCTGTGATGAATCAAGGTGAAGGAGTCTTTCTTTCACACGCCGCTTAATTGTTCTTGTTGAGCCAAAAGGCATCGCTCTCCCGTACAGTCCCCGGAGTGCGAGGGTGGCGAGGCGTCCCTGTGGCGTCATTCAAGCGTTGCACTTCCTGCTCGCACACAAACACGGGGCGAGGCGGGGTGGTTGCTTTACCTTGGCCTTCTCGTGACGCCTCCACACTTTCCGCCCGGTTCCTTACCCTCCTGGCGGCGCAGCGTCAGCAGGCTGAGATTCTGCTATGGACTCGGCAGGGTTGCCTCACTGACCCACCGCTGTTGGTGGCGCCCCCGGTGGACGGGCAGGTGTGTGGCTGCCCCGGGAGGACTGATGGCAAGAGAGTCTCCCGCCTCATCACTCTTACTCTCGGCATGCTTTGCTTCCCCGGCCTGGGTATTGCGGGTGCCCGCCGCGTGCTACAGGTCGTCTTGATGCCGCCGCTGTGGGCCGCGTGGATCACGCTGCCGCCGCAGGAGAGTCGTGTTGTTGTTGCTGTGCATACGGTGCGGCCTTCCTGGCCGCCTTAAGGTTTCAACTGCCCAGCAGGATGACTGTCTTGTCTGCCGCGGCCATGGGCGCCGCTGTACCCCTGCACTGCTGTATTACGAAGCGGCAGTCGCTGCTGTTGCTGACTTCTATGTCAGGCGGAGATCGCAAGCCGCGAGGGGAGCAGGTGGTGCTGTTCGTCTCTTAGCCGAGGGGCAGCGTCGAGTGTACAAAGAACTTCCTTAAGAAGAGTTGGCTGGCTGCCATAAGCTCACCTCGGCTGCGTTGCTGGCGCGGCTGGGCAAGGCCGCCCCCCAGGGACGGCGTCCCCAGAACCACAACCTCCACCGCCACCGCCACCGCCACCGCCACCGCTACCGCCGCCAGGTGCTGACGTGGCGCCAGGAGGGGAGGGGAGAGTAAGACGGGAAGGGGTAGATCCGAGCAGGGGCACCGACATCGACCGTGACGCGGCCAGTGCCCCGCCCCCCAGCGCAACCTTAGGTCACGAATGACCTTCAGGCACGCCCCTCGTGCCCGCCGGATGAGGAAGGGGGAGGAGCCTCTCGCGGCCACGCCTTCTGCGGGCCACCAATGGTACGTTTTGTGTTTTTTGCGTGTGTGTTCACAGTTGTCGGGCCACGTGTGTGCCTCCTGGCCCTGGTGCCGCGCCGCCGCCACTCACCCACATCACTGAATCGCTAACCTTCAAACCATTGCTTCTTCTTCGTTTTTTTACTGACTTGCCTCAAAAGGATCGAACACAATCTCTCGGCGGAAGTGCGCGGAGGGGGTGCTAAGAAGGGGGGAGGGATGGGTGGGTGGATGGGTGGAGGGGAGCGCGAAAGGACAAGCCAGGGCGTCATTGGGACGCGGAGAGTTTGTAGTCAAGGCGACGGACGCCCCGCCCCGGCCCGGACAGCCCCGCAAGTGGCTGTTTACTCTTGATCCGGGTGAGTGTTGCACGGCGCGTCAGTGACCGGAGGGGAGGGAGGAGGCGAGGTGGGGAGGAGGGGAGGGAGGAGGGGAAGGATGGAGAGGAAGACTGAATGTAATGAGTGTGTGGCCAAGGGTCCTGGAGATGAACCAGGCCTCAGTTTTTACATTCATCTGTTACATTTTCTGAAGTCGTCTTTCCGTCCTGACAAACAATCAGCGGTGCAGGTCGGGGCGGCGCCTGGCGGGGCGGGGCGGGGCGGAGCGGGGCAGGAGGCCTCACTCGACACACCCTTCAGAGTTGCTGTGGCCACTAATTGCTGGCCTTTTTTTTTTTTAAACCTCTGCGTATTACCACTCTGTTTTGATCTCTATGTTTACCCCTGCTTTGTATCCTGGCCTCCTGTAAGTCCTTTTGGGACTCTCAGACGTCAGCCTCCTTGGTCCCTCCTGGCTGAGAAACACGCATGACGGCCCGGCGGTGCTTCAGATCCTGGCGGCAGCGCTGCGCACCAAGTATTACCGCTTGATTAGGTCAGGAGTGGCGGGCACCGCGGCGAGACTCAAAACCAGATTGTCAGTGAGCAATGATTTGACAGATTCCAGCGAACGTTGGCTTTATAAATAGAGAGAGAGAGAGAGAGAGAGAGAGAGAGAGAGAGAGAGAGAGAGAGAGAGAGATATGACCAACAAAATGGCAAAACTTGAGACCCATTGCACGAACAGACGAGGGAAAGCGAAGGCAGAAGAAAGTAACAAGGAGCTACCATATTTTGTGAAGGCCTCAGGTAGCGCGAGCCTTTAACCCGACGCGCCAGGTAACGCAGGAACTGTAGGCAGGTGTCGCAGGATTCATAGGATCCCCTCCACCCCGTCATCAAAGGAGGAGGCGGCGCTGACCCCGTATTAGGATAACTTTTCATTTCTCTCACGTCACCGTCGGCAGGTAATAATAGCTGCGATTTTTATCCCTCGACACTGAAGCAATATTCTGCGAGGACCTGCGGAGACTCATGCGGGCCAGGTGTCATTAGTCTCACCTGTGGGCGGGATGTGTCATGAGGTGTCGCAAGAGGGAGGAGAGGGAAGGAGGGGGAGAAAGACGAGGAAGGGAACACGGGAGCAGTTCTGTAGTAAGGCAGTTTATTAGAGAGAGAGAGAGAGAGAGAGAGAGAGAGAGAGAGAGAGAGAGAGAGAGAGAGTGTCTTTTCCCATTTCCCAGCATCCGGTATGCATTCACCTTACATTCCTGATTCCATGCTAGCACTAAGTTAATGCTCACAGCTCGGCGGGTGGCTGTCTGCGGGCGGCGAGGGAGACAAGAGGGACTTAGGGACCAGGAAACGACTCGAGCTCTTTGGGGGGAACTAGTCGGGGGCGCGGATCAGGTTTGGGCGCCTTTGTTCACTATTTGAGTAATTACCGGATGTTTGGTGGTCGGGCCAGGTGGAGAGAGAGAGAGAGAGAGAGAGAGAGAGAGAGAGAGAGAGAGAGAGAGAGAGACGAGGCGAGAGGCGACTCCTGCTTTGCTGCTTCTTCTGCCAGGAAAAAAATAACAAAGAAAGAAGTTAGGTGAAGGAACGTGGATGACTGATAGGAGGTCTGAAGATAACATTTTTGTCTTGCACGTTCGCTCTATAATTTCAAGACACCACTCATGGCAAAGGAAGTGAATATTGGAGTAGTTGAACCCCTCTAGCGTCTGTTGTTTTATTTTGCCTTCATTGTTGCCTCCAGTGAAGTAAAAAGTGTGTCATTATTTGTCAAAGGGTTACAAAATGCTATGCAGAGATACTGAGCAGAAGGAAGATGATGTGGAAATATATGTTGCTGTTGCTGTTGCTTATGATAGAGAAAAAAATGTTGATCAGTAAAAGAATGATACTGATGTTTAAAAAATGAGTATAAAAAGGAGGATTTTGAACAAGACAAGACATAGCAAGACAAGACAAGACAAGATAAGATATGTGTTAATAATTTTTCCTCTGATTACAAACAAAGATAAAAATTAGGTAAGAAAAATAGGAGACATGATAAAAAAAATGTGTTCGCCAGGAGACTGATGAAAAAAATGAAATAAACAGGGAATAATGTACTGCAGTAGAAAAAAAACAAAACCTAACTAGATATGGAAGTTAAAAAGAATGGATGTTTAACCCCCTTGAGTAGCATGACGCATTTTCATATTTATTCTGCTGACTATTTGATGACTTTATACAGCTTCAGAAACTCATGTGAGGGATTAAAATAGTGAAGACTGTGGCCATTAATCTTCTGCCGTCCTTAGACTCTTCCTAATGTCAATAGAATTATCTAATCGTTCACAAATTTCAAGGTAAAATATGTGTCTCAGCATTGAAGGGGTTAAAAAATGCTGGCCAAATTTAAAAGGTGAAGAAAATCAACTAGTAAGATAAGCTTGAGGAAAAACGAGAATATGAGTGACTATATTGTTCTTTCGGTGCTTTTTGTTAGGAATATAAAGCCAGGTAAAGTAATGAACTGGAAAATAATACAATGAAGCGTATATTTAGTTGAAAGAATGGCAGTCAAACTTTCCTACTATCATCTGTACAGCAATTCAGTCATTTCTTTGTGCTACATCCTCTTCAATACGAACATCTGTAGCTTAACAAAGATTAAATCGTCCTGATATTCTCATTTTCCTTTAAATCTCTGTGTTTAAAGACGACCACAGAGTAAGAAGGTTAAAGGAAAAAAAACAGTAGACTTGTCACTGTTTCTGTTTCTTTAAGGGAAAAATTAACAAGATAGTTAAGAAGAGGAAAGGGAAAAGGATATTGAAATGCGACTTGGTGTTTGTTGAAGGGAAAATAAGATAGGTGAGAAAGAGAAGGAGAAAAGTATATGTTGATGGTGATGAAGAAAAAGGAGAAAAGAATATGTTGACGGTGTATGTTTGAAGAGATTGAAGTGTAAGTCAAGCCAAGGAAGAGAGTAAGTACAGGATTAGATATTAAAATAGATGACATGTGACTCTTGCTGTTTCATCAAGGGAAAATAACAACGTAACTAAGAAAACGAAGAAGAAAAGGATATACTGATGATGTTTAAAGAGACTGAAGTGTGAGTTTAGTTATCCAAGGAAAAAAATAAATACAGGATCAAATGAAAGTAAGAAATAGTTGACATGTGAATTGGTGTTTTTATAAGGGAAAAATAAGACATTAGGAAGAAAAGGAAGGAGAAAAGGATACGTTGATGATGTATAAAGAAACTGAAGTGTGAGTCTAATTAGCCAAGAAAAGAGTAAAAACAGGATTAAATATAAAGAAAAATATATGTAACGTGACTTTTTGTGCTTCTTTAAGGGAAAACGACAAGATAACTAAGGAAAATGAGAAAAAGGATATACTGATGGTGACGTTTAAAGGGATTGCTATGAAAGTCTAATTAGTCTAAAAAGTCAGAACGTGTAGCTACAAAGGAATGCTGGGAGGAGGAATGAGAAGGTGTCAGTAAGCAGTGGGTAAGGCAGCGTGTAATCTCGGAAAAAAAGAGACCATAAGAAATATAAAAGGATATCGTATAAAATGAAAAGAACCACAAAAGGCTTGGAAATAATTGAAATCTCGAGATATATAATTGCAGAAAATTTAGCGTTTTGAAAATTCAGACTGCAGAGAGAGAGAGAGAGAGAGAGAGAGAGAGAGAGAGAGAGAGAGAGAGAGAGAGAGAGAGAGAGAACTACAACATTACCAAGAACATTATTATTTAGCAACAAAAGACCGGGATTCTGATGTTGCCAGATAATTGAATAAAATTGACCGCCTTGATAGATAATTGAATACAAAAAAGAAGACAGACGCTGAGGAGAAGAACGCAGCTTGACGTGGGGGTAGATAACGCCACGAAGACACTGTGAAGAAAAGGAAGAAAAGGACTGAGGAAATGAGAGGAAATGTGATGTTGGAAGATGGTGAAGAAAAATATGGTGTTACTACTACTACTACTACTACTACTACTACTACTACTACTACTACTACTACTACTAACCTAAGTATTTCGTCCTATTTCTATTACTACTATGATTATTATGATTATACCTTTTCTTGCTCCTCCTCCTCCTCCTATTACTCCTATGATTATTATGTTGTTGTTGTTATTCTTTTCTTGCTCCTCCTCCTCCTACTCCACTTCCTCTTTTCTTTTTTTTCTTCTTCTTCTTCTTCTTCTTCTTCTTCTTCTTCTTCTTCTTCTTCTTCTTCTTCTTCTTCTTCTTCTTCTTCTTCTTCTTCTTCTTCTTCTTCTTCTTCTTCTTCTTCTTCTTCTTCTTCTTCTTCTTCTTCTTCTTCTTCTTCTTCTTCTTCTTCTTCTTCTTCTTCTTCTTCTTCTTCTTCTTCTTCTTCTTCTTCTTCTTCTTCTTCTTCTTCTTCTTCTTCTTCTTCTTCTTCTTCTTCTACTACTACTACTACTACTACTACTACTACTACTACTACCACCACCACCACCACCACCACCACCACCACCACCACCACCACCACCACTACTAATACTACTTTTCAGGATGAGGTAGTTAAGAAAAGTGGATGAAAATAAAATGAAAGGCATTAGTGGATACGTGGAGTCAAGGTGGCAGGCGTGAGGTGGGTGTGGAGGCAGGTGGAGGAGTGGAGAGGTGGAAGAGTGAGCCAGACAGGAAGTGGGGTGTCTTATTTCATTTGAGTTTTCCAGGAAATTACTTTTAATTCTTTTAGTACACATTAACTTTCCTTATTTAGCTTTGTAAACGTGACTGTGGCTGTGGTGGTGGTGGTGGTTGTGGTGGTGGTGGTGATTGTTGTGGTTTTGGGTGTTGTTGTTGTTGTTGTTGTTTTGGTTGATTTTCTTCTTCATTTTTTTCTTTGTTGGTTTGGTTGTTTCTTTTGTTTGTTTGTTTGTTTCTTTTCTTTTCTTGCTTTTTCTTCGTGTTCTTATTATCATTATTATTATTATTATTATTATTATTATTATTATTATTATTATTATTATTAGTAGTAGTAGTAGTAGTAGTAGTAGTAGTAGTAGTAGCAGCAGCAGCAGTAGTAGTAGTAGTAGTAGTAGTAGTAGTAGTAGTAGTAGTAGTAGTAGCAGTAGTAGTAGTAACAAAAGTACTAGTAATAATATCAAAGTAAAGACAATGTTGCCAATAATGAGAAGAAGGACAATAAAAACAACGATCATACCAGGAAAGCAAGGATTAAGTTGAGTTCCCACGGCAGTACGTCACAATTATCTTTCAATCTCTTCCTTCTCTCTCTTTCTCTGGTCCCTTCACTTCCTCTGGCCGGGCTGGCGACGTTCTCAAGGCGCCGTGCACGTTAAGCGGACAGGTGAATCTGTTGTCAGGTGTGAAGAGGAAGCAGGTGTCATTAGCAAGCTTCTCCTTAGTCAGGGTCACTTAAGGAAACGGTGATGATCTTTCTTATTCTGCTTATTCCTCCTCCTCCTCCTGTTCCTCCTCCTCCTCATTTCCTTCTTTTCTCCTCTCCGTCTTGGGAGGAGAAGTTAAGGAGAATAAGTAATAGTTCTTGATTGCTGTTTCCGCTTTTTTTCCGTCTCCACAAAAGACGAATGTCAAGAAAAGTGTTTGAAAGTCACGTTTTTTCATCGCCAGAAATTGTTATAGTCAAGAAAATATCCTGAAATTCCAATATTTTCTTCTTTTCCTTTATTTTACAATGAAAGTGAGGAATGAAGGGGAAAAATGAGCTGGAATGCAGTGTTTGTCTTCCCTCGTATCTTGAAGGAATTGAAATGAATAAAAGTAATGGTTTTGTAGTCATCTCATTTTTGTCTTGTGGATGCTAAATATTAATAAGAAAAGAGAAAATACATATGAACGCGATTCTTGAGAAAACCAGAATATAAAATAAGTGAAGGTAATCAAGAAAGAACAGAAGAATATTGCAGAAATGTAAAAAAAAAAAAAAATGAATCTAGAAAAAAATAATGAAATGCAGCAAAAATACGAAGAAAAGAAGGAAAAAAGAAGTAGAAGCAAAAAATCAAGAAAAAAAAATCATTGCATCAAAAACCACAAATAAAAAAAAAATAGAGATTAATAGAATACAAAAAAGAAGGCAAAAAAAAAAAAACCCCACCTTAAATAAAGAAATATATACAAAAACAAAAAAAAAAAGAAAATACAAAAAAAGGCCCAAAATAAACCCACTTTTAAAATCCACAAAATAAAGAAAAAACGAAGAAGAAAGAAAGGAAACACAAAAAAACACCCAATTTGAAGTCACCACACCACTCACCATCTCCCTGAACCAGCACAAACTACCCCGGTGCTTCTTACAATATGTGCTTCTAGACTGGCAGGTTTCTTAGGAGTCATTTGGAGTAATGTACGTAGCCTCGATGACAGGGATGCGGCGAGTAAGGATGTGTGTGAAGGTTGACGTGATGCAGAACTGTTTTTACGCTTATGAGGATGGTGAGAATCTTGCGTCTGTGGTGGCTGCGGTGAAAATCGAGATAACTTGTGGTATTATGCTGGTAGTGGTGATTGTGGTGGTGGTGGGAGTAGTGGTGGTGGTGCAGGTGGCAGAGGTGAAATGGAGGAGACGTTGGAGTGGATAGACAGCAGTGTATGATAGAAATAAGACCAGCAGGATAACAAAGAAGAGAATAGACGGGAAATTGGGACGTTTACAAGGGTAGAATTGTACTGGAAGGGAAAAAAAGGAGTAAAACTAATCTAAGGAAAGTTAAAGTGAAGTAGTTAATTAAAAGAAAATATAAGAAATGTAACGAGAACTGAAGGATACTTGCAAAGATATCTCCGTGTACAAAAATGATAAGAATGAAGTCCGTATTTAGAAACGCTTTGCTCTCTCACCTCGACTATTTTCAAGGCCACAGAGAAGATTAGGTGAGTTTTCAAGAGTGTTTCTCCAGTTAATAACATGCAATTCTTGTCAATATGCCTCTAGAAACGTAAAAAAAAAACGCCTTGAAAAACGCGTGTCAATTTAAATAAAGCCTTTTGAAATAGTGGAGGTGAAGCACATAAGTATTTGAGAATAGGAGCTTAAGAGAGGAAGGGTAAAATAAAATGTAATGTAGAAATGTAGTGAAAATTGACAAGTGAGAAGATGAGAAATGTAATGAAAGGATTGAGTGTGCGAAATATAGAAGTAAGAAAGAAGTGATGAAGGAAATGAGAAGAAAATGAAGACTAACGAGAGAAAAAGAAGAAAACTGAACAATGAGAAAAGTAGGAATGAGATGAGAAGCGAAAAGATTGAAAGAAAATGAAGAATAATGAGAATGATGGAGAAAGAAAATCAAGAGTAATAGAAAAATAAAAGGATCAGAGAGAGAGAGAGAGAGAGAGAGAGAGAGAGAGAGAGAGAGAGAGAGAGACTTCCCTTCCTACCTAACTACCATCCTGTACACGCTTGCCTTACAGAATCATTTGCATCATAGCGGTCGTGTTATCAGTTCTGTCTCTCAACTTCCTCCTGCTCCTCCTCTTCCTCCTCTGAAAGTAAAAATAAATTGGCTATACTTTAACCTCCCTTCCTCCTTACACTAGCTAGGAGTGTCTTCCGTCGGCTTAAATGGATGAGATATATGACCCAAGCCTCCTCCAGTAACAAGTACGAGGAGACGAGGAGAAGGTTCCTAAGATTCCTACCTCGTTCACTACTGCTACCTTGTCTCCCTCCTTCGCCTCGCCTCTTCGCCTCCTCTCGTTTTTTTTTTTTTTTTGTGAGTTTTTTTTTTTGTGTTTGAGTGTCTTTGAGTGTTGTGTTTGTATTTTTTGTGAGTGTGTGTGTGTGTTTGTGTGTATTTACTTCTTTGTTGTGTGTGTATGTGTGTGTGTGTGTGTTTGTGTATTTACTTGTTTGTGTTCGGGTGTGTTTCTTTTTTGTGAGTGTGTGTTTTTTTTTTTGTGTGTATCTTGTTTGTGTTTTTGTTCGTGTCTGTTACTATGTTGTTTGTGTTCTTTTGTGACTGTGTGTTTTATTTATTTACCTCTTTGTTTGTGTCTGTTGGTTTGTTGATCGTGTTTCTCTGTTATGGCTTTTGATTGATATTTTCTTATTTTTCTATCTTTATCTTGTATCTTATTGTTTCTTTATTGTTCTGTTTCTTTCTTTTTTCTGTCTCTCTTTTGGGCGTCTATTTTGTGTTTTCTCCTATTTTTTTAAGGTTTCCATTAATTTGGTGTCTTATTGAAGTCCCGCGACGGAAAAACTCACTAAAAATACATGGAAAATACTGAATAAGAACGCACGCGACAGTCAATATGTATTACTTCAACTATTTCCTTTTAGAATCGCCACTGACTCACACGCGAGGCAACAATCATTATATAAAAAAAAAAAAACATGCTAAGAATACACCCAGAGAGAGAGAGAGAGAGAGAGAGAGAGAGAGTAAAAAAGTCACTGGGTATACGGGCACCATTTTTTACCTGGTGCACGCGAGCCTACGTAAGGGGCAGGTAGATGCGGCAGGTGGGCTGACGCGAAGGCGGGTTACCTGTGACCTTGGATTGCCCTGGCAGAGCAACAACCCACGGGAAGGTGAGTGGCGCTGCCGTCCCCTGCTGCCCACTCCATCACAAGACCACAAGCACGCAGACGCAGGGCCCAGAAATATTTCCTCCCGTAGATACAGCAAGAAATGGGGCTGCGGTGGCCAGGCATCAAGGCGTGCTATTAATAACTAGGCGAGCGCTGCGGCCAAGACAAATGACTGCCGGTGTCCGTAGGGGAATGATAAGAGGCGATGATTTCAGGGTCCAGCCAGCGCCAGGGAGACTCCGATCCATGCGTCATTGTGTGTGTGTGTGTGTGTGTGTGTGTGTGTGTGTGTGTGTGTGTGTGTGTGTGTGTGTGTTGATCGAGTAGCTTCACTGACGCCGAAAAAACTATTACTGTTACTATTGTCATTTTTTAGATTTTTGATTAATGCAAAAACACACCACCACTACCACCACTAACTACTACTACTACTACTACCAATGTACTACCATTATTTGTAAGCATGTTACCACTACTAATACTATTACTACTACCACCACCACCACCACCACCACATCCGGGATTTTGTCAGGTGTTACCAAGTGGAGAGGCTCGTCAAAGTTGGTGGTGGGTGGTGGTGGTGGTGGTGGTGGTGGTGGTTGCAGTTGTGTCGTCGTCTTTTACTCAGTAGATAGCAGCTTTTATTGCTCTTTAGGCCAAGAAGGAGCGTAGTTAAAACACACTGTAAATCTTGACCACCTGTACCTGCGTGTGTCTAGCCCTGCCTGAGAGAGAGAGAGAGAGAGAGAGAGAGAGAGAGAGAGAGAGAGAGAGAGAGAGAGAGAGAATGCTTGGTACTTATGTATAATAAATTCGCCAAGACAAAAAAAAAAAGAATGAAAGTAGTACATGGATGAAATTCGAGGAGAGAGAGAGAGAGAGAGAGAGAGAGAGAGAGAGAGAGAGAGAGAGAGAGAGAGAGAGACAGAGACTAAAGAAACAACACCACCACCATCACCACTACTATTCCATTTCTCTACCTTCCTTCGTCCCTCGTCCTCGATCTGGAGAGAAAGAAAGAAAGAAAAAGAGAAAAAAAAATAAAGAAACACCACAACCACCACCACCACCACCACCACCACCACCACCACCTTTGTATTTCTCTACCTTTCTTCGTCCTCTATCTGGAAAAAAAAAAAAACACTACAACCAGCACATGTGAAGGAGAGGAGCATGAAGGAGCATGGACGCACAACTTCCTCTCTTACCTGGTAATTGGTAATGCTTTGAGCGTACCTGACGTGCTCTCAAAGATTTTCGACTGAGGTGGACGCTGGTCGTGCATTCCTCAGCCCAAATTAAGGCTTGCCGAACGGGTTTCTCGCATCAAATATTACAACAAATTAGAGAAAAATGGCGTACAGTAAAAAGCAGCAGCAGGAGTTACTAGAGGAGGAGGAGGAGGAGGAGGTGGAGGTAGACGATATAGTGAGATAGAAAAATTTGTAGGAAAGGGAATGTTTTAATGTCACTCTTGGTTTCTCTCTTCTCTTATTTTTCTTTCTTCCTTTCCTTATTTTCTTCCTTTCTTTGTTCCTTCCCTTCTTTTTCTTGTCTTCTTTTCATTTTATCTTTCTTTTCTTCATTCAAGCTTCTCTGCTTCCTTGCTTTCCTTTTTTCCTTCTTTCCTTCATTCCTTTTTTTTATTTTTCGTTCTCATTTCCTTTCGTTTTGTCTTTATTTCTTCATTCGTGTCTCACTTTCTTCCTGATTTGACTCCTTTCTGCATTCTTTCTTCTCTTCCTTCATCCATTCTTTCCTCTATTGGTTCGTATCCTTCCTTTGCTTCCTTCATGACTTTTCTTCTCCTTTTCTTTCTCCTCCTTTTTCTTCTGTTCTTTCATCCTCATCAAATATTTCTCTCATCTCTCTTTTCCTTCTCTTTACTCCTCATTTTCTCCTCTTCTTTCTTTCGTCTATTCGTTCACCTTTCCACTATCCTTCCCTCTTCTTTCTTCCTCTTCTTCTTCCTTGAATGAGCATTTCCTGCCCTTCCTCTTTTTTTTTCTCTTTCTCACTCTTCCACCTTTAAATTTTGTCCTTTTTTTCTCTCCCCTTTCAGTGTCTTTCACTTGTCTCCTCCTCTCCTTCCTGCTTTCCTTATGTGTGACTTTCTCCTCCTTTCTCCTCCTTTCTCCTCCTTTTGTTCTTTATCACCTCCTTGCCTTCTTCCTTTTATGGTTTCCCCTCTTCTATATGCTTCACATCTTCCCTCTCTACTTTTTCTTGGTGCCTTTCATTCCTTCCTCCTCCTCTTCCTTCTTCTCATCCTGCTGTACCTCTTCTCGTTTCTCCGTCTTTGGGTGTGTTGGCTGATCAGCTGATTGGATCCTTATTGTAAGTGTTTTAAACGTGTAATATGAAGCAGATTACAACTCCTAAAAGCATCGTCTACACGCCTGAAAAATCACATTCCCACTGGTTTTTCTGCTTTAATTTCGATCTTATTTATCTATATAACTATTGTCTTGTGTTTTTCCCAGGTGTATCTATCTAATTTCCGCGCTGGATTGAAGACTTTACACCGTTGATATAATCTGTAATTGCATATCCTGATTTGGAACATCTATTAACCTTCATGTAGCTGTTACTAATACCACAGGTGAGGCTTAAGAGCAGCTGTACACGCTCTCCTGCTACGCTACATAGGGGGAAAATCTCTCACTTCACCTTTACTAACCCCTTCAGTAGCATGCCGCGTTTTCTTTCATATTCATTCTTGTCACTATTAAATTCTTCAGTACTGGGACACATTTTTACCTTGAGATTCGTGTACGATTAGACCATTTTATTGACATTACGAACGGTATGTGAAGATCAGAAGATTAATGGCCACAGTTTTCACTATTTTAGTCCCCACATATGTTTTTGAAGCTGCATAAAATCAACAAATAGTAACCAGAATGAATATAGAAACGCGTCATGGTACTGAATGGGTTAGGCGATTTTATATAGTATCAGAAACTTATGTGGAGATTAAAATAGTAAAGACTTTGGCCATTCATTTTTTTCACCCCCATAGACCCTTTCTAATGTAAATAAAATCGTTTAATCATAGCCAAAAATCATGGTAAGAATCCGTCTCAGTACTGAAGGGTTAATATTAGTCTCTCTCTCTCCATCAGAAGCTTCCAGTCACTTACATGCTACGTCTTGTCTCACGGTAGATCAGACAGTATTGCTTATCATAGACTCACAATGGCTACCTGGAGTGTTCTTGGTTCTGCTCTTAGATAACTCTGATTGAATTTTTATAATATGTTTTTCTCTCGTTTTATTTTAGGTTGTGTGATGCTCCGCTGGTGGTTCAACTTGTGAGTGTTACGTTGATTGTTTTTGTTTTCTTATTTTCTTTCTCTTTCTTTTGTTCTTATATCCTTTTCTATTATTTTTTTCTTTCTTCCATTTTTTATATCTTTATCATTCTTCCTTTTCTTTCTTCCTTTTTCTGTTTTGTTTTATGCTTGCCTTCTTGTTTTTCTACTTTTCATTTTCTTTTTCTATTATTATTCTTTGTCTGGATGTAAATATTTGGTGTCAAGGAATTTCTTTACAGCTTCAATGTTTCCAGTATTTCCCGTTAATCTCACGGTAATCCCACATCAGACATCAAAAAGTGAGGCAATCAAACACCATTCATACCAACAAGAAACCTTCAGATCCACAACTAAGCCAGAGAAATATATTTACTCATTTTTATACTTCTGTAGCATTTTCATCTTGGGAATAACTTGAATATATGAGATAAAGAATATAGGAACACAAAAAGCATAAGAAAAGAAAGCATTAAGAAGCCATTAGGTCTAGACGATGCAATTTCCATACAAAACATACTCTCTTCATCTCCATCAGTCATTCCTACTTAAGAAAGCAAAAGCACACAGCCTCCAGTCCTCAGCCACTGTCAGCCATAGCAGGGAGTGGAAAGTATCAATTATATTTAAGGAAACTTCAATAATTAAGCCAGAGAAACGATCTTTATTCATTTTATACCTCATTAGTATTTTCTTCGTGGAAATAACTTGAATATATGAGTAAAGATAAAGAGCAAAGGAACACAAAGGCGTAAAAAAATAAGCAACAGTACGCCATTAGGTCTAGAAGTGGCAATTTCGATACCAAACACACCTAGTTATCTCCATCAGTCATTCTCACCCTAGAAATTAAAAAGACAGCCTCCAGTTTCCAGCCACTGTCCACCTTAGCAGGAGTGAAGAGTGTCAATTGTATTTAAGGAAACTTCAACAACTAAACCAGAGAAACGATCTTTACTAATTTTATACCTCGGTAGCATTTTCTTCTTGGAAATATAAATAAAGATAAAGGACTTAGGAACTTAAGAGGGTAAGAAAGGAAAGCAATAAGAAGTCTAGACGTGGCAATTTCTACACAAAACACACCTAGTTATCTCCATCAGTCATCCCATCCAAGGAAACAAAAACACTGCGCCTTCAAACCCCAGCCACTGTCCACCACCGCCACAACAGTGAGGGCAGACTCTCACCCTGGGAACGCATCAATACTTGCTTGAGGGATACAATTGGCCTTTTTTCATGTGGTGGTGGTGGTCAGCAGTCGCCACTTACCGTCCCCACGAAAGGAAATTCCATACCTGACCAAAACTCTATTCCGATCCGCCAATACCTGTGGGCTGTCAGGCAGGTGCTCCGGGACACTTCGCTTTGCTTCCCACCTTGATTTGCGTTAAGGCCTTGTGGGGGTTTTCTCTCGCCCCGTGTTCGTGTGAGGTGAAGGTGAGGCTTGGGAGGCGCCGGGTTGTGACAGTTCAAGGTCATTGCTTGTTTTTGTCATTATTTATTTATATATCTATTTGTTTATTTTTTGTGGGGGGTTGTTTGTGGTTCATTTGATGTTATTTTTAGTTTGTTTGGTTTGGTTAGGTGTTTCTTAGGTTATTGATATTGTTACTTCGTGTTTTTAAGTGTTTCTTCATATTTCTGTGTTTTACTAGCAAGTTTTTGTAGTTAATTTATGTTTGTATTACATTTGTCAGTATTGCGATATAAATTGTACTAATAATTCAGAGAGAGACAGAGAGACATAGAAAGAGACAGACACACACACAGATAGCCAGACAGACAGACAGACATAGAGCAAAACCGAAGCAGTGAGTAAGCATCAAGTACCTTTTTGCAGCCATCAATGCTCGATATTTATGAAGATGAGCAAGGAAGGGAGTCTCATCGTGCCCAGTGCATAAGGAAGGGCTGGACATTAAACTAGAACCGATATGAGGCAGGTAGTGATGGAGGGGAAGGCTGGCTAGGAGTGAGGGACCCATGCAAGTTAGGGATGCAGATAATAGACACTTTGGTATGAGGGATAAGGGCCATTGTAAGTTACTACTGAGTGAAGGGAGGTTTGAACGTAACTTACTGTGACTCATGATGGAAAATAGATCGTGAATTAAGAGAGGGAGGGAAGGAGGGAGGGATAGGGAGAGACCGACAGGTGTTCTTAATTCAGGTGATTATTTCAGGTGTTTTTGTTCTCTAGTGTTTTGTTTCAGTGTTTCTGTCGTGTTTCAGTCAGAGGGAGTTAGTGTGTTGTGGTGGGATCTAAAAAATGGACAAGTAATCTGGTTTATTCTTGTTAGTTCGTTGGTAATTTTTTGTTCCACTTATTTTAGATAGGTCACATTCTCTCTCTCTCTCTCTCTCTCTCTCTCTCTCTCTCTCTCTCTCTCTCTCTCTCTCTCTCTCTCTCTCTCTCTCTCTCTCTCTCTCTCTCTCTCTCTCTCTCTCTCTCTCTCTCTCTCTCTCTCTCTCTCTCTCTCACCACAACTATTAGCGAAAGAAGAAAAAAAAACAGGGATAAATACAATGAAGCAGACAGACAATAGAGATCCATACTTCTTATTCCTCCCCTTCCTCTCTCTTGCTCTTGTTCTTGTATTCTTTGCTTCCTCTTACTCCCGCTGCTACTCTGATTGTGCGGACAAGGCCTTCATTTCCCCCTCTTCCCCATCAGATACTTGTTGTGTGAGTCTCGTAGAGCGCCAGTGACTATAATCAAGGCAGACACTAACGCATGTTCCATTATCATACACTGTAGTCAGCCAGGGAAGCTACTCAAGAACGGGACAGCTCAGTGTGGCTCTCGAATTCTGGGTTCTGACTGCGTCGTGGCTCAGGGTGGAGACACGTGAAGGTTGCTATGGTGTGACTGCTTTGTGCTTTGTGTCTTCCTCTCAGCGCCTACACGTGTCTAGGAAAGTTAAGGTCTTCAGTGCTATGACGCGTTTTCATATTCTTTCTGCTTAGTATTTAGTGATTTTATACAGCTTCAGTAACCTATGTGGGGTTTAACTAATGAAGACTCTGACCATTAATCTTCTGACCTCCATAAATATTTCCTAATGTAAATAAAATCGTCTAATTACACCCAAAACTAGTAAAAATGCGTCCTAGCACTGAAGGGGGTAAAACTGTGGAAATGTTTGGTTATTTTGCCGTTTGGTGTTAAGGAAATGTTTGGATACTGTGTGAAAGTTATTAATTTGATGCTTTCGTCAATTATTTTTCACCTATTTTTTTGTGTTTACGGAATAAGAAGGTCGGTTTTGTTGTGTCTTATTTTTTTTATGTCCGCAAGAAGAAGGCAAGGTTAAATATATAATCCTTAATGTATTTTTTGTCTTTCTCGCTGTGTTTAGGTATTAAGAACATGGAATTTTGTTTTGTGTGCAGTTTTCTGTTGGTAGGAAGGAGAGGGGGAAGGTTAGAAATGTGGGAAAAATTGAGGATCTGATTATTTTGTATCACAGGTGTTGTCTTTGTGTTGGTTTTAGTGACGGATGAGGTGGCTGCGTTGTGCTTCAAGCTTGGTGTTGGGAAGGGTCGTGGAGGATTACCAGTGTGGGAAAGTCCAGATTATGCGGTGGTTTTAAGTTGCAGTTTGTATTACAGTGTGTGTCAGGCGTTGGATGGTAAGGCAGGTAGTTATTGCAGTCTTCGTTGTCTTCTTTATATATGAACGATAAAGTTGCAAATATGGAAACGTTGTATTTATTCCTTATTTTCGTTTCTGGTTGTGTAAAGAAAGGAGAGTCATTTTGCTTGTGGCTTTCTTCGTTTTCTTCGTGTTTTACTTTTCTTATCTCTGTGCTGATACAAGGAAGAGTCTTGGGAGATTGAAAGCACGGACAAATTGAGGTCATTGGGTTGTGTGTCTTTGTCTCTCTGTGTTTTGTTGCGAGAGGACTCGGTTGTTTTGTTGTGGTAATTCGTGTAGCTTTTTCATCCCTGTTTTGTGTGTGCAGAATGGCGGAGGAAGGATGAAATTGCATAGTGCTTGAAGTTATCTTACATTTTCTTGTGTCCTCGTGCCTTTTTCGGGTTCCGGGCGCCAGGAAGGTGTATTTTTCAAGGCTTATATTTTGCGTAGCTTTTCTCTCCTCTCGTTGGCTGAGAAACACTGATTACTGTGAGTCAAGGTTATTTCCTTCTTACCTTATCGCGGCTAATTGATAACAGAAATCAGTGTAGATAAAGCGCCATTTTTCCCTTATTTTGCATAACGTATGATCTCACAACTCGTCCCGCACGCCACACATCACAAAAAGTGCCACTTATATCTACGTGGGAAAGTGATGGTCTCCTCTACCGCCCTGACCGCACCACCGCCTCGCCCTGGAGCAGCGCCATGAGAAGTAGTGCGTGTGGAGCCCTCAACACTCAACACTGCCGCGGAGCATGGAACATTAGGCCCCGGAGGAAGGGAGGGCAAGGGAGGGGAGATGGGGGGTGTCCTAATAACATCGTCCGCTTAGACATGGAAGGCTTGAGACGTGGCTGAGGTGACCTGGAACTGAGGGAGGCGAGGAAGGAAAAATGCTCCTTGAAACTGATGACGTGATGTAATGTAGAGTCGGAAAATGCTCCAGTGTGTTGTTTATGTGAGGTTTAATTCTTTATATGTCCGAATAGAACGAACCGCAGCGGCAGGATGATTTTATCTGATCACAGCGTACAGTACCCGAATTCCTGCCAAATTATAGAGTGGTGGCGACGGCCTGACCCTACGTCTATTATCCAGTGCCCGCGTGCTGGCCTGCCTCGCTGGCGGCCGCTGGGGGGAACTTGCCCATCTCGCCTACTGAGCTTCCCTTTCTGGACGGCGCTTCGCTCTTGTTTGAGGAGGAGGAGTAGAAGGATTTTTTGCTGTTTGAGGGAAGGAGGAGTAAGAGGAAAAGTTTTTGTATTTTGAGAAGAAATACTGAGTTTTAATGTAGAAAAGGAAGAGTAAGAGGAAAAGTTTTTGTATTTTGAGAAGAAATACTGAGTTTTAATGTAGAAAAGGAAGAGTAAGAGGAAAAGTTATTGATATTTGTGAAAGAACTTGGAGGATCTTTGTATTTTGAGAAGAAATACTGAGTTTTAATGTAGAAAAGGAAGAGTTGATATTTGTGAATTGGAGGATGAAGAGTAAAAGGAAAAGTTCTTAGTATCTGAAGAAAGTTCTTGTTTGAAAAAGAAATATGGTGTGGGAGGAAAAGTTAATGTTTGAAGAGGAAGCAAGAAGAGAAGAATCATGTTGCTTAAGGAAAAGATGGAGTAAAACCGTTCATGTTAGAATAAAAAAAAAGCTCACGTTATTATAGGAAAGGTGGAATTAAGGGAAGTTACATTTGTCTGACGAGGAAAATAAAAATGGAGTCTTTCTATATAAGGAGGAAAGTAAACTAAGATTTTCATTTCATTTACGGAAGACAAAGAGAAGACATTGTTAGAGAAGGAAAGTGAAGAAAATGGAGTCTCTTTCTGTATAAGGGGAAAAATAAACTAAGATTTCCATTTCATTTATGGAAGAAAAAAGAGAAGAAAGTGAAGAAAAGGTGAAGAAAGACGGAAAAAATGAGGAGTTTTTGTTTTGAGGAGTAAAAAGGAGTAAATGAAGAATTATTGCTTTAGTTACTGCGTTGTGGAATGTTTGCCTCTCTTCCACACTGTTTGCTGCCTCGCTCTCGTTGGCTCCTCGTGGCGGCTGCTCATTGATGCTCCCATACCAAACAAATAAATAAGAATAAAACTAAGGGAAACAAAGCGGACGTAAGATTTATGTGACACTGAATGAGGAAAGTGAATCTAGCGTGCGTCTAATGTGTATCTGTGGAAATCGAAGTCTTTTATGTTGAGCAATGCAGACAGTAAAGGAAATATTGGGTCGTGTGAGTATGCGAAGGCTTTAACGTAGAAAATTAACGACCTTTTACTACAGATAAATTATACAGATATTTATTATAGGAAAGAAATAACCTAGGAGGAAATTGACATATTGTGTACGCTCTGACGTCTTTGCCTGTTATAGAGAACACACACATTTAGTTATTTTCATCCTTGGCTCTCCTCCTCATTTTGAACGATTTTTATTTCCCACAAACAGGAGATTAATGCAAATATTATCGTTTATATCAAATTTGCTCGCCAGAAGAGGGAGAAAAATCATCAGTCACCATAAAACACAAAGAGAAGTTTCATTTACACTACACCATTTCAAAAGATAATGTTAATCTCTATGGTACCTTGACGCGTTTTCCTATTCATTCTGCTTCCTATTTGGCAATTTTATAGTTTCGTAAATATATGGTGGGATCAGATTAATAAAGACTCTGGCCATTAATCTTTTGACCTCCATAGACCCTTCCTGATGCAAATAAAATTGTCTCATCATTCCCCAAAAATAAAGGGAGAAATGTGTCCCAGTACTGAAGAGGGTTAATCTGTTCCCTGTACATCTTCATATTCACTAGGAAAGGAACCATTCATGTCGACCTCACATATAAACCACAAAACCACGTTCATTTCACCACAAACCACATTACTTCCTCTCCCTTACTAGAAAGAGAACTAAACAAGAACACCTCACCACTCACTCCTATGGTCTGCCTACTTTGAAGTGGCTCTTGGGTCTCGGTCAGAATAAAACCCTGGAGGAATGCATGGTTGTCAGATCTTGAGGAAAACCATAAGCTGTCCTGATAAATGTATTGATCAACAGAAAAGCAAGTATTATTCACATTAAATCAATTATAAGCTACAGTTTGGAACTCAGGAGCCACTTTAGAGTAGGCAGACTATAGAACCAGAACACCAGCACTTACCATCACCTACAGCGAGGAAGGGGCTGCCGTGAGAAGGGCCCCAGAAACAGGCACCAAAACGAGACTCCTTCTAACAGGTTCCCGCTTAATTAGAGCTTTCCTTAACTAGCTCAGCCTCACACGTCCCTCACCCTTCACGCCGCCTCCCTCTCCCTCTCTCTTATCTCCCCGCTCCAAGTGAATTTCTTAGATTATAAATGAGGGGTTTTTAATGCATTTTTCTGGGCGTCTTCGCGTGTTCAGTGTTGAGAGAGAGAGAGAGAGAGAGAGAGAGAGAGAGAGAGAGAGAGAGAGAGAGAGAGAGAGACGGGTAAGGGGCGATAGAAGGAAGGTGTGGATTAGAAGGTAATTACGGAAGATACGAGAAGAAAAAGGACGCAAAATTTGAATGATTTTTGAAAGGGAGCATATTTATTGTTGTTTTTATTGTGAAATGTCACTGATCGAAAATATGTAGTAGTAGCAGTAGTAGTAGTAGTAGTAGTAGTAGTAGTAGTGATAGCAGTAATACTAACAACGACTGCAGTATTAACGACAACAAAACAACAGTCATAACAGTAATGATAATAATAATAATAATAATAATAATAATAATAATAGTAGTAGTAGTAGTAGTAGTAGTAGTAGTAGTAGTAGTAGTAGTAGTAGTAGTAGTACTAGTAGTAATAATAATAATAATAATAATAATAATAATAACAGTAACGATAACAGTAAATGCTTTAATCATTATATTGGCAGGTAAGCTTCAGAAATGTAACATTGTGATAATGTTGTTGTTGCCAACATTATTATTATTATTATTATTATTATTATTATTATTATTATTATTATTATTATTATTATTATTATTACTATTATTATTATTATTATTATCAATATTGTTGTTATTATTGTTATTGCTATTGTTGTTATTGTTCTTGTTATTGCTGTTGTTGTTGTTAGTGTTAGTGCTGTTGCTATTTTATGTAGGGCCACTGACCAAGACAAAACAAAAATCATAAAAAAAAGATGGAATGATAAAGACAAAAATGAATCACTGTTATTATTCCATTGACACGTGACACAGACAACACATCTCAGTAACCAATCACTTCTCACGCTGTGTCGCGCCTGTGCACCACCAACACAACCCACGCCCATCACAACCCTCGCAACCCTCACCTTTACCCTCCTACAGCTTCACCCACGCGAACAGTTCCGGTATCGTGGTGTCGGGTTGTCGCGTCTTGACATATCTCCCCGTCAGTTTCCCGCAGGCTCAGATTTTCAGTAGAGTGGTTCCAGATAGAGTGTAGAATGTACTGTAGGTTATTTTATTTACTTTCCACGCAGACCGAGGGAGAAATTGCTGTCCTGTGATACATTAAAGTGACTTAGAATCGTTTTAGGTTATCTAGGAATGCATTTTCGGTTCTTGTAAAGACTTGGTGGTTCCTTAATAGGTTTCTAAAGCATGTTAGTGTACTTATTAACCCTTCAGTACCATGACGCGTTTCCATATTCATTCTGCGTACTATTTGGTGATTTTATACAGCTTCAGAAACTCATGTGTGGGATTTAAATGGTGAACACTATGGCTATTAATCTTCTTACCTCGATAGATCCTTCCTAATGTAAAAAAAATGGTCTAATCGTACACAAACCTCAAAGTAAAAATTGTGTCCCAGTACTGAAGGGGTTAATAGTTTCGAATACTTAGGAACATATGAAAACTAACCTAACCTATTAATTGACCTTTTCAATGGAGTGGTTCCAGATATAGTGTAATATGTACTGTAGGTTACTTTATTTACTTCCCACGCAGATCGAGTGAGAAATTGCTGTCCTGCGATTCATTAAAGTGACATAATTATTTTAGGTTATCTGGAAATGCTTATAGGTGCTCGTAAACACTGAGAGGTTACTTAGAGTATGTTATGGTACTCATGAATAGTTTCCTGTACTTAGGAACATCTTAGAACTAACTTAACCTATTAATTGACCGTTTCAGTGGAGTTGTTCCGAATATAGTGTGATATGTAGGTTATTTATTTATCTCCCATGCAGATTCAGGGTGAAATTGCTGTCCTCTGATGTATTAAAGTGACTTAAAAGTGTTTTGGGTTATCTGGTAATGATTTGGGGTATTCGTAAACACTTAGAGGTCATTTAGAAGGATTTTATAGTATTTTGTTGTACTTGTTAATATTTTCGAGTATTTTGGAACATCTGAAAACTAATCTGATCTTTTAATGGTCCTTTTCTTACCACCACCATCGCCACCAGAACGCTTGAGGAAATTTAAGACTCGGAAATAAAGAAAATAGAAAAGTTAGGAAGATTAGATTAACAGACGATCTTTTCAAACCACCACCACCACCACCAGCTTCCATTACCACAAGGCTACAGGCTACAGGGAACTTGAGTCTACAGAGCTGCCTTATCCCTCATTAAGCCACGCGCCGAGGGATGCCCGGAAACTGATGAAAAAAAAGAAAAACTGGTTCAGATACACAGTGCTAGCGATGGTGGTGGTGGTGGTGGTGATGGCGGCAAGACATGGCGTCCTCCCTTCCCACAGAACAAGGCGCTAATGATTGTAATTAACGAGAGAGCGAGGATTAATTGCATCACTTGAAAGGTCGCCGTTCTTGTTTTGTTGATAACCTGCGCCCTGTAGACAAGGTAGGGTAAGGTAAGGTGAGGTGAGGGGGTAAGGAGGAGAGGGTTGGGTGAGGTAAGGGTGACTGGAGGGGATCGGGTGGGATAAGGAGAGGGGAAATGGTGGGGAGAAGAGGGAGTGGTTGGGGCTCTGGGGAGGTGAGAGGTAGGGAGTAAGGCTGTAGGAGGCGACACACTTACACACTTACACACACACACACACACACACACACACACACACACACACACACACACACACACACACACACAGACACGTGATGATTGTAGTGTTTTCTTAAGTAGAGAGAGAAAAAAAGATAATTGTTTATGTATATTTATGTATGTATGTATGTATGTATTTATGTATGTGGAATTTCTATGCAAAATATGTTATGCAATTATCCTTCTTTTTTTTTCTCTCCCTCTTTCTGTTTGTTTGGTGCAGTGGTGTACAATTATCTTTTTGCTGGTGTTTGTTATTGTTTTCCTGTTCCTTTCTAACTTTACATTCACTATTCATTATCTCTAATACATTTTCATATGAGTAATTATCCCATTGGGTACCATGACGCTCTTCCACATTCATTCTCCTTACTATTTGATGATTTTATACACCTTCAGAACTTATGTGGGGATTGAAATAGTGAAAACTGTGGCCATTAATTTTCTGCCTTCCATAGACCCTTCCTAATGTCGATAAAAGTGGTCTAATCGTACAGTAATCTCGAGGTAAAAATGTGTCCCAGTATTGAAGAGTTTGATACTTGATTCCCTCTTTTGTTTTGGTCTCTTCATTCTTACGCTTCTACTGTTCACTTGTTCTCTGTTCCTTTTACTCATTCTTACTCTTCTGTTTACTCTTCTTTTTCTCCTACGCTCCCCTCGTCGTCACTTATTAGGTAATGAGAGGAAGTGAAGGAAGAGGGACTGGCACGACTCTGGTATCTTCTCCTGAGGGACGACCGCTAAATTAACATAAAGAGGACAGATTTGCATTGATGACCTGCCTGGCCCTTTTTACCTTCTCGTGGCGGTGGTGATGGTGGTGGTCGAGGTGATGGTGGTGATGTCAGCAGTAGCAAAAGCAGTATTAACTATTGTGGTGCGGGAAGAGTAGTTGTAGCAGTGGTGGTTGTGGTAGTAGTAGTAGTAGTAGTAGTAGTAGTAGTAGTAGTGTCAGCAGGGGGTTTCTCGTTCCCTCAGTCCACCACATGGCGCTCCCTTGAAAGAACGTGAGAGGAATGAATGCTCCTCCTCCTCCTCCTCCTCCTCCTCCTCCTCCTCCTCCTCCTCCTCCTCCTCCTCCTCCTCCTCCTCCTCCTCCTCCTCCTCCTCGTCTCATGATGCTTATTACTTCAGAGTCTCAGTTTTATCTTTTTTTTTTATCTACATTCTCTTCTCTCCATATTTGTTTTGGTTCCTCCTTCATCTCTTCTTCCTTTCCTCTTTTCTCCTCTTTACGTTCCTCTAATGCTCACAAAACGCTAAATTTATGACTTAATTTCTGTCAGTTTTCGTTACTTTGCTTTGTTTTTACGTTTATCATTGTTTCCTCTTCTTCTTTACTCATGTTTTTCTTCTTTCCTTTTTCTTTTCTGTTTTTGTAACTTTCCTAAGCTTTTTTTTTCATTTTATTTTTATTTTTACTTCTATTGTGTCATTCTGTTTATTTTCTGTTTTTGTTTCTCTCTTTCTCTCGTATTTTCATTGTTTCGTTTTTATTTTACTCTCTCTCTCTCTCTCTCTCTCTCTCTCTCTCTCTCTCTCTCTCTCTCTCTCTCTCTCTCTCTCTCTCTCTCTCTCTCTCTCTCTCTCTCTCTCTCTCTCTCTCTCTCTCTTGCTTTCTACTTTCTACTCTGCTTTCTTTCTTTCTTCTTAATTGCACCTCTTTGTTATTGTATGTTTTCTCTTTTCATTTCTTTGTTTGCATTTTTCTTTCTTTTCTTCCTTTCTTTTCCTTTTCTTCTTTTCCTTCCTTGCTTTTTCCTCTTCGTGTTAATTTTATCACCCTCATTTCCTCTCTTTATCCTTCGCGTTATCTTTGTTTTGTTTCCCTAGTACCTTCATTTCCTCCCTTTATTATTCCTCCTTCTCCTCCTCCTCCTCCTCCTCCTCCTCCTCCTCCTCCTCCTCCTCCTCAAACCGGTTCGTCTGTTGGTCTTCGCTACGCAGCTGTGGGAGTTTTGCTCTATGTGAATGATAATGCCCTCTCTCTCTCTCTCTCTCTCTCTCTCTCTCTCTCTCTCTCTCTCTCTCTCTCTCTCTCTCTCTCTCTCTCTCTCTCTCTCTCTCTTTTTTTTTTCGATCTTAATTGCATATAAAGACTAAAGTTTAATGAGTGAAAATGAACAAGTTGCTTTTAAGATTGTTGTAAATTTTTGGTGTGGAATTTGAACCTAACGGAGAAAGCGTAGTAGTAGTAGTAGTAGTAGTAGTAGTAGTAGTAGTAGTAGTAGTAGTAGCATTTTCTGATTAGTACTAATACAACAACAACAACAACAACAACAACAACAACAACAACAACAACAACAACTACTACTACTACTACTACTACTACTACTACTACTACTACTACTACTACTACTACTACTACTACTACTACTACTACTAATCATTGTATGAGCAAATATGCAAAGAAAATATGATAAATGCAAAAAAAAAAAATTATTTATATATGTTTATCTGTGTTGTAATGGCCATGAGACTCGTGTGTGTGTGTGTGTGTGTGTGTGTGTGTGTGTGTGTGTGTGTGTGTGTGTGTGTGTGTGTGCCCATTTCAGCCCATGGTCTTCCAGTAATGTTTATGTTTCAAGTCTCCTCTATATTTTCCTGTAATTACTCGTATCCCCTCCAAGTTTCACCTGTGTGTGTTTACCTGAAGGTTTATTTATTGACGGTGTGGCATGTAGAAAAACTGAGTAATAAATAAGTAATAAATAGGGCTGGTTTGTGTGTGAGTGTTTAAGATAGTGAGGCAGGAAAGGAAATAGTAGAAATGCGATTTAATTTATCTAGTATATTCATTTAGTTTTTTGTGGTATTATACGTCACACACACACACACACACACACACACACACACACACACACACACACACACACACACACACACACACACACACACACACACACACACACACACACACACACACACACACACACACACACACACACACCACATCCTGATTCAAATTACTATAAATATGCAGTATGAAATTAACCTTACCTTCACTTGTCTTCTTCCTTTCTTACTGCCCTTCTCTCCTTCACTGTAGCGTCCCTTACTTCCTCTCCAATACTCTGGTTGAGGGAGCAGCGCCAGCAGTGTCCCATAACCTCATCTCACTCTTGAAATCTTACTGAATCTATATTGTTTTCCCATTTACTGTGGACAAAGGGTGGCTGAGTTTATTCAACCATACGTAAGTGGCGTTTAGTGGCAGGGAAGGACAGAGCAGGCGGTGGGAGAAGGAAGGCAGGACAGTGAAGTAGTTAGAGAAGCATGTAATCATTTATTTTCTTTCACTCAACAAGTCACTGCAATGTCCTTCACCACTAAGCCACGGACGAGGTATCAAGACATTTGCTCCCTAATTTTGGCTAACGCTTTTCTTTCCTGCAGAGAACCAGCACTCAAGTGGACATTTTTTTAATATTTTTTTGCTCTTGGCTGACCTTTTCTCCTACATAAAAAAAAAGAAAAAGAACAATACATGAAGACCTTTAGGTATGAAATAAACGACTTTTTTGTAAACATATATTGATTAACTTTTTACCCTGGCATCAAGAAGCGTAAAGTCACAAATACCTGTCTTACATGTGGCGTGAGTGTGGCAAAAGTAGTGATGCTTGTTGTTTGATGGATAAGTATAGCGTGTGCTATATTCAGAAACGCTTCTCTCTCTCTCACCGCTACCATTTTCAAAGACCACAGAGACGATTAGCCGATTTCTAAAGAGTATTTGTCTTGTCGATGATGCAGAAAACCTGTTAACATGTCACTAGATATACAGAAACACCCTTAAAAACCCGTAACTTCAACTAGAACCCTTTAAAAACAGTGGAGGTGCGGCGAGGAAGTGTTTCAGAATATTTGCCTGTGTCTCGTACGGACTGGTGTTTGTGTGGCCGTGGCTGTGGAAATACTAAGGCCGGTGAGTGTTTATTGGTGATGAGTTGTCCAGGAGTGGTGCCGCAGCTTAGCCAGGACAGGAAGATGGACACAAAGCAGTATTGGTGTAGTTTGGTTTGAAAATTAAAGTGTTAAGAAGACGAAGAGTTAGAAGTGATATATGTTTGCTAGAAAGGCGACACAAACTGAGCTCTTTCTATACACACACACACACACACACTCTCTCTCTCTCTCTCTCTCTCTCTCTCTCTCTCTCTCTCTCTCTCTCTCTCTCTCTCTCTCTCTCTCTCTCTCTCTCTCTCTCTCTCTCTCTCTCTCTCTCCTTCCCCTGGACCCTCCGTGGAATATTAACAAGCCCCGTGTCCCGTGGTATCTCTATAACTACTTCCGCTGCCGTCAGGTGTGAGTGTCTGATGAATGAGATGATGAGCTTTGATGACGATGAGAAGAATAAATCCGTCTCGAATTTTGGGCTAATGAGATACTGAATTCTGTGCGCTGGTAAAGGTACTCTGCTTGACCTTCTGTTTGTCTTGTCTGTTGTCTTCT
Organism: Portunus trituberculatus; assembly: GCF_017591435.1. Lineage (NCBI taxonomy): Eukaryota > Metazoa > Arthropoda > Malacostraca > Decapoda > Portunidae > Portunus > Portunus trituberculatus. Next base: position 7,383,754 of record NC_059276.1, read on the forward strand.
ATTGTCTTTTGGGTTGATGTTGAGTGTTGTTTAGTTTGTGTGAGTTTTCTTCTTTTTTTCTTCGTTTTTATTTGGATTTGATGTTTTGCTGGTTTGTTTTTGTTGGATTTTTTTCTTTTTTTTTGATTTTTGTTTTTAAAGTAGATTTGATTTGATGTCTAACTAATTTTTTGTGATTTTTTTTTCTGTATCTCGTTTTTTAAGTCTTTTCTCTAATTTCCTTACCTCTTATCTCTTATCAACTTTATTTTTCTGTTTGTAGTTTCTTTTAATCTTTTTTCCCAAACTCTTTACCTGTTATCTCGTATCAACACTTCTTTCCTTCTTATTCACACGTGTTTTGGTACAGAAATACAAAGAGAGAGGTTAAACTTGAAGACCCTTTGTTATCGTTATCGCCATTATCATCACCGTCTTTAAGTCAACCCAGGAAGTCCACGTCAGCTTGTCAGGAGGAAAGATGAACTAAAATGTTACGCTAATAAATGTTAATGTAACGAGGAGGAAGGAAAATGCAGGAAGTTGATAATAAGAGAGGTATTGTATGACCTCCTTTATGTAATGTTTCCAAATGCCTCTGTGTTTATTCTGGTATGTCTTCTCCCTCTCTCCTCTTTCTGTCTCCCTGTCTCTCTCTCTCTCTCTCTCTCTCTCTCTCTCTCTCTCTCTCTGACCATGAATAAATAATGTATAAAAAAAACTTCAATTCAGCCGAGCCTTTGCGATGTAACGATAATGATAAACACGCAAAAACACACATCCACATCCTTCACCTCTGAATGTGCCAAAAATGTGTGTGTGTGTGTGTGTGTGTGTGTGTGTGTGTGTGTGTGTGTGTGTGTGGGTAGTTCTCATGCTGTTTTTGTGCAGTCCATCCAGCTTGTCTCCAGATCTCATCCTGTCACCGGAAACACACACACACACACACACACACACACACACACACACACACACACACACACACACACACACACACACACACACACACACACACACACACACACACACACACACACACACACACACACACGTACATGTTGTCCAAGAAAGGCTATGATAGGGAGTTTCTAATCCTCCTCCTCCTCCTCCTCCTCCTCCTCCTCCTCCTCCTCCTCCTCCTCCTCCTCCTCCTCCTCCTCCTCCTCCTCCTCCTCCAGAAGTTGAAGAAGAAAGAGGAAGAAAAGAGAGGATTAGTGGAGGTGTGTAGGTGTAAGATAAGAGAATTTAGAGAAAAGAGAAACAAGAAGAGAATAATTGGCTGATGTAGAGGAGAATTCTTGGAGAGTAGAGACTGGAGGAGAGGAGAGATACGTAGAGACAGTGGAGGTATTGGAGGAAACCCATACACACGGAAAAAAGAAAACGACGATAAAGAAAATGAAAGAATGAAAGTAAGTGGAGATGTAGAATAGAAAGAATGAGAAATAAGGACTATAGTAAAAGAATGATGAGTGTAATGACAAGGCAAAAATAGAGTGGAATTGTAACCTGAGAAAAACAATGAAAACGAGTGAAAAATAAGAGAAAATAATGAAAAAAATAAGGAACTGTAAAGAAAAATATGAGAGGACGAGTGAGAGATGACAGAAAAAAAAATGAGTGAAAATAAAAAGGAATGAAAATATGAAAAAAAACAATAAAAAATAAGGAATAGTTGAAAAAATATGAGAGGATGAGTGAGAAAGACAAAAATAGAATAAAGAATGAAATGAGTGAACTTGTAACCCGAGAGTCGAGGATGGGAATGTAAGAGCAAGTTTTGGCGGGAAAAAGAAGGAAAAATGATGAGATACAGTGAAAAGGAATGAAAAATAAGGAACGGTTAAAAAATATGAGAGGATGAGTGAGAAAGACAAAAATAAAATAGATAAATGAAATGAGTGAACTTGTAACCCGAGAGTCGAGGGTGAGAATGGAAAAGCGGGAAAAAAAGAAGGAAAACTCATAATGCAAAAATACCTCCAGAAATTGTAATACGTAACCAATTGTTCTTTTTTTCCTCTCCAGTTTTCATTTATCGAGAATATTGCACTTCCTTTTCGTGTTTTTTTTTCCTTTTCTTCTTTCCCACAAATGTTCTCATGTTTCATTTCGCTTCGTGTGTTTCTTTTGTCTCTTCCTTTTGTTGTTGTTAATGTTGTTCTTTTTGTCTTTATTTCTGTCTGTGTGAAAGTTATGAAAATTTTGTGTTTTTTCTGTTTTCATATCTCTTAATTTTTTTTGTGTTTAGATTTTGCTGGTCCAGTTTTATTAATTTTGTTTCGTGTGTGTAATAATCTGATTCTCTGTACGTCTCTATGTGTCTGTCTGTCTGTTTTTAAATATCTTTGTCAATTTCTCTCTCTCTCTCTCTCTCTCTCTCTCTCTCTCTCTCTCTCTCTCTCTCTCTCTCTCTCTCTCTCTCTCTCTCTCTCTCTCTCTCTCTCTCTCTCTCTCTCTCAATCATTACCATATTTTTACTCATTCTTATTCTTTGCACTTCTAAGACATCCATCTCTCTCTCCCTCTCCTTCCCTCCTTCCCTTCTTCCCTCCACATCTCAAGACAGAAAGGTAACACTCCACTATCCCTCCACGGCTCCACACGAGGAAGTCATGAACAACACCACAGAACACAAAAGAACAAGAACACTTAACTATCCCCACCAAATCATCGAGAACTGAAACACTAATAAAAGCATAGATGAACCCCACCGGATTCCTCATATTACCTGATTTATGCACCGTCTTATGTTCCTGCGTCTCGTTATTCGAATACTGCAAGGCTGACAGGTCATTGTGCGCTGGCTTATTTGTGGATCACCTGCCCCCTGTATCATGAGGAGGATGTATAAGTTACCTGCAGGAAGGCACGGTCCATGGGGGAATACTAAGGACGTGTGTGAATTGATGGGTGGGTGAAAACGATGGGTGAAAGCGCAGTGTGAGAACGTGGAAGTGAGGCTGTTGTATGTGTGTGTGTGTGGTGATTCATGTGTTTCTCTGCTTTGCCTTTTGTCCTCCTTTTCCTTTCCTTTCTTTTATTTTACTGATGTTTTTCTGTTCTGAATGTTGCTTTGTCATTCCTTAATTAATCTCGGGTAAAGAAACTTCTCTTCTTCCTCTTCTTCCTCCTTCTACACTGGGACACATTATTACTTTGAGATTTTTGCACGATTAGACCATTTCATTTACATTAGGAAGGGTCTATGGAGGTCAGAAGATTAATGGCCACAGCCTTCACTATTTTAATCCTCCACATGAGTTTCTGAAGCTGTATAAAACCACCAAATAGTAAGCAGAATGAATAGGGAAACGCGTCATGGTACTGAAGGGATTAAAACTAAAGAAATTAATGTAGGTTCAAATTATATGATACGTAAATATAGCTATACGAAAGTGGAGTTTTTAAGGGAGAGAACGAATCGAGGGAACTTAGTGAGGCTCTGTGTATTGAAAAAGGCAGATTTTATTTACCAGAACTGTGAGCAAGCGAGGAAAGCAAGAGGAGATAAAGATAATGAGGTGTTGCTCAGTCTCAGTGTTTAGAAAAGTGCAGCAATGATAGATGGACGAATGCGCAAAGTGGAGAGGGAAAAAACTTGATCTACCTGATATTTGATGAAGTGGCAGCCAGCATGGAGGTGTAAATGTGCAAATGTGGCAGGCGTCTTTAAGTTTGAGTGTAAGGGCCAAGAAATATGAAAGAAGCAAACACGTCAGAGAGATCCTTGAGTTGATATGTTGATAAATGTGCAGGAAAAGTGTGAAGTCTTGAAGCTACAATAACCACCACGCCATTAGACCATGTAGGCGAAGGAAAAAAGAAGAAAAACACTTGCAGATTCTTAATAGATGTCCTTTCCCGATGAAGTGATAAATGACCAGGAATAGGAATGCGAATACTTAGACTCGCTAACTAGTGTGAGAGTGTGATGGAGGAAAGAAGCGAGGCAATGTGAACAAAAACACCCACTTACAAACACGTCCTTACCTGATGGATTGATAAACGCGCCAGGAAGAGTGAATACTTGGACCGCAACGAGTGTAAAGGTGTGACAGAGGTGCATGGCAGGTGGCAGGTGCATCAAATTTAGGGTTTGGGTACACCTCACACCTCATCCTCATCCCTCATCTCCATCTGGACGTTGCCTCACTCATGCCCTCTCATGCATCATCACTTCCACTGAATACCAAGAAGAGTGTTGATATGCGCGATAGGACGAAGGCATGAGGGCCCCGATTCACGAGCTAATGACAGGGATGTGTTCTCATTCATCTACATATATGGTGGGTTGCTTCTATGTGTACTAGTGTGTGTGTGTGTGTGTGTGTGTGTGTGTGTGTGTGTGTGTGTGTGTGTGTGTGTGTGTGTGTGTGTGTGTGTGTGTGTGTGTGTGGTGTGTGATAGCGAAGGCATGTGACGATTGAAAGTGATCACACACACACACACACACACACACACACACACACACACACACACACACACACACACACACACACACACACACACACACAGAACCCTTACTTTACGACTGTGATATCCTGCAATGCGCCTCTGCCATCTGGCGTTCAAGTGGGGAATTAATTACAAGCTGCAAATAAGGAAGAAAACCGTACTGCCCATCACGCCACACTGATCTTTATGAACGTTGGCGGGGAAGGACTACTGCCACGTCGTTGTAGATCAAATATTCAGAGGCAGATGGGCAGTAAGGTATCCCTGATTGCAAGCAGGTGAGATGGTACAGGTGATAAAAGGACCACGTTTTGCATTTACTAATTGATTCTCCTCTCCACCTGCGCAGCTCTCTCTCTTTCTCTTTCTCGCCTCATTGAATAAAAATGGAAAATGAAGACATAGGGAAGCGGGGAATAATCTCAAAGGATGCTCTCTTGTAGCTATTAACAGGAAGCACGTGAGGTTAATATAGGCCCCTAAAAACACTTCTAAGGTTCCTTCTGCAGCGGCTTTAGAAGGAGTCTCGACCGAAGTGCCGTGAGTAGATGAGACGATTAGTGAAGAACATTTGACTGCTGGTACCTCTGCTGCCTTCACCGGGGCGGAACGAAGGAGTTAGGGTTTGTAAAGAGGTTGGAAGTCCAGTGATAGTCTCAGTGTGTATGAGTTATGGTATTACTTAAAGAGCGGAGTGTGCAGTGCAAGTCCTCGGCGCTTACTCCACCCTGGGCTTCTTTCTCCCGCTGTTGTGTTCTGTCCTCGCCTCAGTAAAGAGATTGGAAACCTTGTTGCACTTTCGCCGCCTCGAATTTACGATATTGACTAAGGGACGTATAGTATCCATTCTCTCTCTCTCTCTCTCTCTCTCTCTCTCTCTCTCTCTCTCTCTCTCTCTCTCTCTCTCTCTCTCTCTCTCTCTCTCTCTCTCTCGCCGTTCATACACGTTCGCTGGTTTGTCTTCGCGCTTTCTCCTCGTTCTACAGCGTCGCCGTCAGTAGCGTGGTGCCCGAGGGTGAGGGAGTTCCTGTGGTCTTGTAGTTATTGCATGAATGACGTGGTTACCTGCAGCTCGTCTCACCAAGGGACGCTCCACCGTTACCTCTCATACCTGGCGGGCTTACCTGTGGCATCCTAGCGCTCCCTATACTCTACATCCTAACACTGTCACACCTTTACTTTATTCTCGTAAGTCTCTAGTGTTTAGTTGATAGTCTTATATATCAGGCACAGTCGTTGTTTCAGTCACAGCATTCTATAGTGTTTCTCTATACGCATTCTTGTCACACACACCTACACACACACACACACACAGGTATCAGCCGTCATCTCATTTCTGAAGTATCCTTGTATTTCTCTCTATACTCTTGACATACACGCATTTATGTTTTACCTCATAATTGAAACATTCTGCCCTGTTCTATGTATGTTCTTATTCATGCGTAAATGTTCTACTTGTTATCGTCTCGAAGTTTAGTTTTTTCATTGATTATTCATGTGTTAGTGCTGTATACATGAAAATAAAAAAAAAGTGATTTAAAACATAGAAATGAGTTTGCAAATTTTATGTAGAGCTCACTTGAATTTAGTTGATACAAAACACAATTTAAATTTTCTGTACGTAACATCCTTCAAGTGCTTTATAGCTTATTGATAAATCCTTACGCAGATATTTAAGTAACCTTACTAATAAACCTTAACACATACCATAACCTTTCACATTGCACTAACACACCACCACCAACCTTATACACCCTAACACACCCTTACCCTTACCTACCCTACATAACCACCCTACAAGATTCCCTACACCCCATCACACACCCTTACCCTCACCTACCCTGCATAGTTACCCTAGCAGCGTCCTTACACACCCTTGCTCTGGTCACCGCTATTACAAGGAACCCTAAACATCCATACCACTCCACCACAACAGCAGGGAACCACACGCGAACCAGTGATCAGAGGCAGTAAGCGGAGTGTTGGTCGTCTCTCGGGTCGCTCCCTGGACGCCTGATCACATAGAGTCATGGTTGGACGCATCAGTAACAGCTGTGTTTTGGCTACCACGCTTGCAATTACTGAGCGCAGGGGGAAACAGGGCTCTGAAAATACGATCCCCTTGCGGTACTCGACGGTTGCTTAATTTTTCGGTAATCTGGAGGTAAGATACAGTGAGGGGTTGAGTACGGGCAGTGTAGAGCTCAGTGCAGTGCTGCCGAAGGGTTCATTGGTGGGTAGTAATGAGTGGTAATGAGGCCCCGGGAATGATGACGTGTGTGGCTTAATGGTGGGTGGAAACTGCCTGATAGCTGTGTTTTGGTTTCCTGTTAATTGAGGTTTTGTTGTCTCGTCTTCTTGTGGCTAGTTAACGCTGCATCTTTTCCTCCGCCTCCTCCTCCTTCTCTGCCTCCTCTCCCTCTGCCTCCTCTCGCTCTTCTGCCTCTTCTTTCCTCCCCTCCTCCTTTTCCACCAGTGTCTTCACGGTATCAGTAGCCTGGACAGCCTGTGAGATACTGTGTCTTGCGTCTTATGTCGTGATAAAACTTGATATCTTCCACTAAATCTTGAAAAAAGAAGACATTTACTTCAATACCCGAAGATGTACTACAGTTACTCTTACCACCACCACCACCACCACCACTGCGTGACTACCCCACACATTTCAGGTCGTCTCTCTCTTCATTACAAGTTATTTAATAAGACTAGTCAATACGACCTAAGGCTCTTGGTTATGTCCTTAACGATATGGGGTAAGTGAATGAGAGAGAGAGAGAGAGAGAGAGAGAGAGAGAGAGAGAGAGAGAGAGAGAGAGAGAGAGAGAGAGAGAGAGAGAGAGGCATTTAAGAGATACCAGTAACCGAAATGAGTGAAAAAATATGGAAACATTTGAGAGCTGTTGAGATAATTGCCGATAATTACATAGTACGTGTGTAGAGTGTCAAGTGAATGGCGGGAAGGGACGGCGGGAGGAAGGGACGCCACACCAACACCCTTCACGCCCTCCCTTTCCTCCCGCCCTGCCTCTAGATGCCTCCTTAAACTCCTCCTTTTCCTCCATCTTCTCTCTCCTCTTGTTCTCATCTCCACCTTGTTTAAATTCTCTCTCTCTCTCTCTCTCTCTCTCTCTCTCTCTCTCTCTCTCTCTCTCTCTCTCTCTCTCTCTCTCTCTCTCTCTCTCTCTCTCTCTCTCTCTCGAACACCTGTGCCTCCTATATCTACCTGTCGGAACGTACCAATCACACCTGCGGGAGTAATATCAAGTGAGGCCGTGACAACTTTCCCTCCAGGTGTCAGTTACCTGTCCGGGATGATTAGCTGCCCCTCCCACGCCAGGTGCTGTGGGGAGGGGATATAGGGATGGATAGAGGGAGGGGTGGGTGAGAGAGAGGGAGAGAGGTGTATATGTCAAAGGCAGTGTGGGGGAAGTAAGTGTATTAATTTTATCATGTCTTAAGTTCTTCTGTTTTTTTTTCATTCATTTTTATTTATTTATTTTTCTTACTGGTGTGAAAATTGAGGTTTGTTGTCACGTGAAGAGGGAGAATTGAGTGTTTGTTTAAGTGCAATGTTGATTTTTTCATTTTTTTTTTCTATTTTCAATTTTTTTCTCTCTTTTGGTGGTTAGTTTGTGCTTGGCTTTCTTGTATATTATGAGAGTGCTACTACTACTACTACTACTACTACTACTACTACTACTACTACTACTACTACTACTACTACTACTACTACTACTACTACTACTACTACTACTACTACTACTACTACTACTACTACTACTACTACTACTACTACTACACACACACACACACACACACACACACACACACACACACACACACACACACACACACACACACACACACACACACACACACACACACACACACAGGAGTGACCACCATAAAACCAACCTTCCTTCTCTCTCACAAAGCCATAAAGAAGGATCCATCCACTTCTACACCTCAAACTCCAGCGCCAAGAAAGTGCCACACCATAAGGACCACACCATCAATACGTCTCAGGGTGATTTTCGACCATAAGTGTCCCTGCAGGTTAGAGATGTGCGAGGGAATTGGTAGCATGGTAGCGTCGTCTTAGGGTGTGGTTCTCTCTCTCTCTCTCTCTCTCTCTCTCTCTCTCTCTCTCTCTCTCTCTCTCTCTCTCTCATGTAATTGATTATTTTCTTATTTCAATTGTTTATCTTGTTTTTTATGTGTTTTTTGTCTATTTTTTTCTATCCTCTTTTCTCTTTCTATATTTGTCGTTTCTGTTTTTCTCTTCTATTTTTTTTTATTTCTTTCTTTTTAACATGTTTTATTTTTCTTTATCTCCTGTCCGCTTGTTTTTCTCTCTCTCTCTCTTTCCTTTTCTTCTTCTTTTCACTTCTGTTTACTTATCTCTTCTCATCTGTTTACATACCTTTCTCTCGTTTTCCCTTCTTCCTCTCACCTGTCTCTCTTCCTGTTTTTATCTCTCTATTTATCTTTATCCCATCTTCTCCTACCTTTTACTGTCCTTCTCTTCCTTATCTATGTACTTATCTTCGCCTTTATTTCACTTCTATCTTTCATTTGTCGTTTTATTCCATCCACGTTTGCTTACCTACCTTCTTTCCATTCTACCCTTCACCTGTCCTTTTCCCCCCTGCGCACCTGTCTCTTCACCCTTCTCCCTTCTTTTTCCCTTTCACCTGTCCCTCCCATACCCTCCCTTCACCTCCCATCTGCCTCCCCCTTCTCCCCATCCTTCCCCTTTACCTGTCCGCATCGCACCTGTCGCCCCAGACGGAATTAAGAACCGCGGATCACGTAGCAAACAGGACATTCAGGTATCATCCATTTGCAATACATTAGTTCCCAATCTCTTTCTTCCTCTCCTCTCCTTTATAGCGTTTTCCTCTCTTTCTCTTTTTCTCAATCCTTTGTTCCTCCGCTCCACCGGAAGGAGGTGAATGGAAAAAGAGTAGGTGTCTTTAGGTATTATTCTTATTCGCATTCTTTGGGTTATTGTAAATTGTGAATGTGCTACGTTATCTTTCCAAGTCACGTGAGGGTACCTGGTATCCTCTGCTTCTGAAATCGTAAGGTGTAAGAGTTTTGATTAAGGAACTTGTGGTGAGTGCACGATTAGCTTAAGTGAGTGAAGTAGTTAAGGCAATGTTCTTTACCTGTGATGTTTAAGTGATGTAATGTTTTGATTAAGGAACTTGTGGTGAGTGTACTAGTATCTTAAGTGAGTGAAGTAGTTAAGGCATTGTTCTTGACCTGTGATGTTTAAGTGATGTAACGTTTTGATTAAGGAACTAGGGATGAGTGTATCTGAAGTGGGTGAAGTAGTTAAGGCATTGTTCTTGACCTGTGATGTGTAAGTGATGTAACGTTATCAGTAAAGGAAGGTAGTCTGTCAGTCCTTATCTATGAATTGTTGGTGTGTTACAGAGTTTGGTTAACAGATTAGTGGTGAACGTAACTTACCTGAGTGAAATCATTTACACTCTCTTCCTTACCTGTGGTCTGAGTGATGTAAAGTAAGAGAAGGTGAGAGGGAAAGTAGCAGTTCCATAATGACAAGAAGACTGAAAATTCTGATAGTGATGACAATGATGATGACTAATACATCACTGATTACAGTTTACAAAATGGTGATGTTGGTGGCAGTGATGATAACAAATGTAACACTAACAAGGGAACAGAAAATAATGATAATGGTGACAATGATACTAATAACAGTCACAACACAGATTATTGCCCTAAACATAATGATAACAACGACAATAATTATGATGACAACTGCAACACTAAATACAGACTAGAATGACGATAATGACAGTAATGATGACTCCAATACTAATTACATCAGCGAAAATGATGACAATGACAACAATGATGGTAACTCTAATGAAACAAAGAATATAGTGATGATAGTGACAGTGTTGATAACAAATAGAACACAAACAAGAGGAAATAATAGTGATAATGGTAACAATGATAATAATAATAGTCACAACACGAAAACTATTGCACTAAACATAATGATAATAACAACAATGATTATGACGACAACTGCAGAATTAATTAGAGAGTTTAGACTAATGATAATGACATTGATGATGACTTCAGCGCCGATTACACAACAGAAAATGGTAACAATGACTAACAATGAGGATAACAACTAATTAAGCATCTGAAAACGACTAATGACCTCGTGATTAATTGTTATCTAGACTGGATTAATCTCTCTCCTGAATCATCTATTACATCGCGGTCTGAGTTTAACATTCCTGAATTTACCTGCGTTGGGAGCAATTAATCCATTACCGTAGGAAAAATAGTCAGCTAGCCAGGACTGTTATTACCTGGGCACCTTAGTGGAGGATTGCGCCTGGCAGGGACACGATGATGCTGCAAGGACAGGTGAGTGTGGTTATGTCATGATGTTATGTGATTATCTGTATGTGGTTATAGTATTATGTGGTTATGTGATGGGGTTATGTGGCTTGTTTATGGTTATGGGTATGTGTTGTAAGATTTATGTGGTTTCTTTGCATAGTTTTGTTATAATGTGGTTAGTTTGTGATCATGTGGTTATGTGTTATTGGGTTTATGTGATATTTTTATGGTCATAGGTGTGTGTTATAGGATTACGTGGTTTATTTGTAATCCCAGCTATGTGTTATAGGGTTCATGTGACATATTTGTAGTCACAGTTATGTTATATGTATCTTATGTTATGGGGTTATGTGATTTAATTGTGGTCATAGTTATGTGTTATGGGGTTCATGTAGTTTATTTGTTTAGTTATGTTATATGAGTATTTTATGCTATGTGGTTTAGTTATGATTTTCTTATATCATGTTAGGAGATGATAATTAAACTAAGATAATTAAAAAGTAAGGTAAAACTTTATTTGTATTTTCTTGCATTAGTTTCTGTTAGTGTAAAATGCCTTAGAAATCCATTTATTTCCTTCTATATTTTACGTATTAGAGTTTCGTACGCATTAGCTAATTATTGTACCCATTCATCTGTTGAGCTTCGAGGGCACCAAAGATTAAGAAGTAACAAAAAGTAATAAAAGTAGCAAATAGCAGTAAAGTAACAACATCTAGCAGTAGTAGTAAAAAGCACCATAACACCACCATTATCACTACTCCTCAACCACCACCACCACTTTTTCTCTCCCATCCCTTCCCCCTCCTCTCCACTCCACCAACCACCCAGCCACCATTTAAGTTTTTCCTCCAGTAGTTATCACCATCATTACCTTCACTTTCCTTCGTTTCCATGCTCAAGCTCTTTCCTGTTCCTATTTTAAACCTTCGTCTTATCTCCTCAGCTTCCTCTTTCCTGCTTAATTACTGCTGTTCATAATCTGATGCAGTGTGTGGACTCATTAGACTTCCTGCGCTGACTTTTTGCTCTAGTCTATCACTCCCCGATGTACAATATAAGTTGGCATGCTTTACTTACACCGGGTAATGAGTGAGAGACTGCTGACGGATTGGGAAGTGATAATGTAAGAAAGAGATGATTTCCAAAGTGATTTTGAAGTTCTTAGTGGGGAATGTTGGTTTAGTGTGTATGTGTGTGTGTGTGTGTGTGTGTGTGTGTGGGATAAATGTTAGGTGCTGAAAGATACTAGAAAAACAAAGAATAATGGAAAGGTACTGGATTTTTGGCATTTACTTACACTAAAAGAATACTGGAAAGGATACAAGACACTGGTAATATACTGAAAAGAAACTAGAGGTAATAATCTGCACGATACAAGGAAGCTGGGAAGACACTGAACGATGGAAGAATGCTTGAAAGATACTGGAGGAATATTAGCCACTGAAATTAAACTGAATAGAAAACTAGCTGTACATTTGACACTAGATGCTGGAAACTAAATACTGGATAGGTGGAGGACATGGAAGGCACTGGATACTGACGTGGGAGGTGCTTGGATAATACTCTACTGCAGCAGGTCCTCAGTAGTGTTTTGATGAATGGGGAGCCTCGGCGGGGCATTCAAGGGAGAGAGTTTTGAAGGACAGGGAGGGCGAAGAAGATTGTTAGGTGAATAAAAACTTACTCCGGCGGGTTTGAAAAATGGACCAGATGAGTAAGCATATTCTTTTAGTTGAGTAGTGTATTCATTAAAGTTTGAATGTTGCTAAGATGAGTGAGGGAAACTTGAATGTAACTAAATGAAAAAAAAAGCAGAAAGAAAACGACAAGATATGAAGTCTTGGGCACTGAATAAAAATTGGATACTGGTGGTGGTTAGAAAAAAAGGAGGATGTAAAGGTTGAACTGGGAAAAAAAAAACTGGTGGTATAAATTTTTAGATAGCAGAGGATCAATATATAAGCCTCGAAGGACTGGGAGTAACTAGGCGAGTACTTGGGGAGAGGAATAGGACAGGCATGAATTTTGAGGCACAAGAAGGAACAGAAGATATAAAATTGCACCAGTTAAGGACAGGAAAATCAATACTGGGACATAAAATTCGAAGAAAGAAAAAAAATTAGAGAGTCTATAAGAAAACTGGTGAATTGTGCAATAGAAACTTACATATCAACCTCAAATTAACTAAGAAAAACTGGGGGTACTGGTAGAGGGTGAAGGGTGTACTGGGAAGGAGGGAGTGGTGGAGGGAAGGGGGCAGGACAGGGCACAATAAAAGCTACCGTCCGGGGCCTCCTCTCCCCTCTCACCTCCAAGGACAGGTAATTATAGTGTCATTTAGAACCGGGGCGCGGGAGACTGGGCATAAAAGGGGCATAAAAAGCGGCGAGGAAGCGTAATGAGGTGGTTCGAGATTGCCCCACTGTAAAAAAAAATACCGCTGGATTTAAGACGAGTTTTTATTAGTATCACTCCGTCTGTTTCTGTCCTTTTCTGTCAGTCGTTCAATCTCTATTTGTGATTTTTTTTTCTTCTTTGATTAAAAAGCTTGTAATTTTTATTTTTTTTCTATTACTTTTGTTTGTTGCTGTTCTTTCTCATGTGATGAAATTTGCCTTAAACTTATTTTTTTTTCTGTTACCTTGGCTGTTTCTCTCATTTTCTGTCAGTCCTTCAATGTCTGTTTGTGATTTTTCTTTCTCCTTGGATTAAAATATATTGATAACTTGATTTTTTTTGTTATTTTGTCTGCTTTTGTTCTTTTCTGTCTGTTTTTCATCTCAATATGCGTTTTTTTTATTTCTCCTGTGAGAGAAAAATACCTCAAACTTTATTTTTTCCTGTTACCTTGTTTGTTTCTGTTTTTTTCTGTCGTTCATCTCAATTATAGTTTTTCTTTCTCCTGTAATGAAAAATACTGGTAACTTCATTTTTTTGTAGTATTTTGCCTATTTCTGTCCTTTTCTGTCTGTCGTTCATCTCAATTTGCGATTTTTCTTTCTCCTGTAATGAAAAAGATCGGTAACTTGATATTTTTTTCAGTTTTGTCTGTTTCTGCTTTTTCTTTGATGGAAAAATATCTCAAACTTAATTTTCTTTTGTTACCTTGTTTGTTTCTGTCCTTTTCTGTCAGTTGTTTATCTCAATTTGTAGTTTTTCACCCACCTGTGACAGAAAAATACTGGTAACTTGATTTTTTTCTCTTATTTTGTATGTTTTTGTTCTTTTCTGTCAGTCGTTTATCTTGATCTGCGTTTTTTATTCCCCATATGATTGAAAAAAATACTGGAAACGATGTTATTTAGTCATTTTCTCAGTTTTTCCTTTATATTTCGATTTTTGGTTTTCATCCTCTCTTTGTCTGTCTGCGAATACACTCACGTAAAAAAAGGAAAGAAAAACTGGAGCAAAAATGTCGAATCTCCTCAACTTTTTGTCATTTCTCCTGTTTTTATTTCTTTTAGTCATTTATTTCCTTTTATAATCTTATTCTGCAAAAAAAACTCTCTCCTTACTCCATTTACCATTACTAATATATTAATTTTCTTCCTCTAAGTCACTATATTTGAATTAATCAGTTTTTTTTTCTGTGTTTTATAAGCCCAGAACAAATGAGGGATGTGTCCGAGTGGTGTGTGACAGGAAGGGGACGTGGATGGGTAGGGTGTAGCGGGGTGGTGTGTGGGTAGAAGAGGATGTGCGGGGTGTGGTTAAGGGAGGTGTAGCTAGGTGGGTGTGGCTGAGGTACAATGGTAGAATACTTAAGAGACTGGTTTTCGTGTACTTGTTCATCTTCACTTCATTGTTCTGTATCTTTTTATAATGCAAACTGGCTCACCATTTGGTCTTTTTAACCCCTTCAACACTGGGACACATTTTTACCTTGAGATTTGCTTATTAAACCATTTCATTGACATTAGGAAAGGTGTATAAAGGTCAGAAGATGAATGGCTAGAGTCTTCACTATTTTAATCCCCCACATGAGTTTCCGAAGCTGTAGAAAATCACCAAGTGTTAAGCAGAATGAATATAGAAACTCGTCATGGTAGTGAAGGAGTTAAGGCCATTTCGCCATATTAATGTATTTGAAATTTAAACATGCAATATCCAACTTCCTCACGCTGTTTTACGACGTTTTATGATATTTTTGCTATAAGAAAACGTAGACAACTTAAAAATTGTAGCTATTATATATATTTTAGTGAGAGAAAAACGTATCAGTGTGTTGTTAGCTTTAAGAGTCAGATATTTCAGCACTTGTATGACAGGAGGCGTGCATCAGGTGAGCCACGCAAGTACGCAGGTGTGAATGAACCAATCACACACCAAGATACGCTAAACACTCACATCCTCCCAAGACAAAGAACACTTCATATCACACACCACAAGAGCGATAGTCCTGTGCAGAAAACCGTATCCGTGTGTCTTAGTGGTGAGTATAGCATGTTTTTCCTGCATATTCACATTTTCTCCATGCGTGGCTGGTGTGGGCGGCTGGCGGAGACCTGTGTTTATTGTGCTTTGTGGAGATGAGACCAAATCAGCTCAAATCAGCTCAGATCAGCCTCCGCTCCTAGGCTCTTGCACGAATCGATCTCCACAAGGGGTAACTTAAGCAACATTGACGGAGGCAGGACGAGTGCACCACCCGCCTCTTGAAGACCCCCACTGCTTCCCGCTCCCGCTCGCCATCAACTCCCTTGCTCTTGCTGGAAAAATGGGAGCTGATACCGCACTTACTCCCTAACACGCGGCGTAAATCTGGCGCTAAGTGAGACTAAACTTTGCCTGGACCTCAATAATAGCGGGTAAGTACAAGCCTGCGGAATAATACCACTGCTGGAATACCTCGTTTGGTCTGTGAGTGGCGCCGCTGACGGACCAATCAACTCGTCTCCTGACCTGCTGACAGCCAATCACGCGTCAGCTTTTAAAACCAGAGGATAGCGAGACTCACCCCGTGGTTAGCGTGGCCGGGGTGATGCTGGGGTGTCGGGGCGAACCTCAGACACAGCGAGGGGTGAGCTGCACATATTTTACTCAACTTCTTTGCCTCAGTGCGAGTGGTTAGGCGAGTCTTGTGGCGAGGCTGGGGGTTTTTTACCCTTCCAATGCTTCCTGGTGACTTGGCAGGGGCGGGGAGGCGGGAAGGTGACTCTTCAAGCAAAACACAGGTCAAAAATATAAGGGTCTGAAGAGAAATGTGGTCAGGCTTACGGTACAGAAAATGGACAGCGATTCCTTGACAAGCAAATGTGTCCAGGGCTGCAGATGGAAGGCGCGTGTTGGAAGATTTAAAGCGATTATTAGTGAAAGAAAAAAAGATGAACAAGACAGTGTGAAGGGAAACCTATAGAAAAAAATGTTAATGATGGTGCCACATTATCCTCCTCCTCCTCCTCCTCCTCCTCCTCCTCCTGGTCAAACTACAGACACCCTGAGGAACGAAATAGAGAAAATAAGATCGTAGCCTATCTAAAGGGGATCTAAACTCACAAAAAGACGAGAGAGAGAGAGAGAGAGAGAGAGAGAGAGAGAGAGAGAGAGAGAGAGAGAGACTTTGATCCATATTTTATTGTCCGTTCTTCCGTTTGTAATATTAACTAAGGAAAATAATGAATTACTCAGAATATGCAGTAAAAAGCAACACAAAATTACTTAAGATAAACTGTAGAAAAAAAAAAACACTTAAACCTTCAATACTGGGACACAATTTTACCTTGAGATTTGTGAACGATTAGACCAATTTATTGACATTAGGAATGGTCTATGGAGGGCAGACGATTAATGGCCACAGTCCTCACTATTGTAATCCCCGACGCTAGTTCCTGAAGCTGTAAAAATGACCAAATAGTAAGTAGAGTGAATATGGAAACGCGTCATGGTACTGAAGAGGTTAAATTGAGATAAGAAAGAAAGGAGTAAAGGCACAGGTGAGAGGAACAGAGGGGGTTAAATCACTAAGACAGGTGAGACGAAGAGGGGTAAAAATCAACATGCTAGTAACGTGATTGGCAGGAAGGAAGTGGATTAAAATAAAAGATTACAAGATTATTTATTGGGTTCATCAAGTTCGATTATGAAAGTCAAACCGGTTTATCTTATTTACTTGTTCATGTTTACTTCCGTTAGGTTTATCTCTATTTATCTAACTCTTCTCTTCCTTATTAGGTTTTGATGCACCATTACCCTCTCTCTCTCTCTCTCTCTCTCTCTCTCTCTCTCTCTCTCTCTCTCTCTCTCTCTCTCTCTCTCTCTCTCTCTCTCTCATCTATGTACCTGTATCTATCTGTTTTTCATATCAGAGACTGGTTTTTAGCACCAATATATATCTCGTGTGTGTGTGTGTGTGTGTGTGTGTGTGTGTGTGGAATGTTTAAGTAAGTGGAAAAATCTTGTTATGTGATGTAAATTTCTTTTGGTTATTATTCATTGCGAGTGTTGAAAGGTAACGGAAGGAACATGAAGAATGGCCGAGACAGAGAGAGAGAGAGAGAGAGAGAGGCAAGAGAAAAAAAGGAAAAGCAAATAAAAATCAAGAAATAAAGTAGAAAATAAAAATAAATAAAACGTAAAAATAAATGAAATAAGAAATAGAAGATGAAAAGAGGGAAAGAATAAGGAGTAGAAGGAAGAGGGAGGAGGAGGGAGAGGAGGAGGAGGAGGAGGAGGAGGAGGAGGAGGAGGAGGAGGAGGAGGAGGAGGAGGAGGAAAGCTTAAATTGTACAATCAATCAGAGTAATTGTCGTTGATGATTCATAGACGAGGCGAGATGAGGAGGAGGAGGAGGAGGAGGAGGAGGAGGAGGAGGAGGAGGAGGAGGAGGAGGAGGAGGAGGAGGAGGAAGGACAGGTGAGGCAGGGAAGCGTATACTCTCTCTCTCTCTCTCTCTCTCTCTCTCTCTCTCTCTCTCTCTCTCTCTCTCTCTCTCTCTCTCTCTCTCTCTCTCTCTCTCTCTCTCTCTCTCTATCTATCTATCTAGCTTATTGGAATAGAAAGAAACGGTTTTCCAGAGAGAGAGAGAATAGAGAGAGAGAGAGAGAGAGAGAGAGAGAGAGAGTACAAGGGGTCCCGTGATCAGTATAAGTGTTTGAAAAGATCATAATCTCTCTCTCTCTCTCTCTCTCTCTCTCTCTCTCTCTCTCTCTCTCTCTCTCTCTCTCTCTCTCTCTCTCTCTCTCTCTCTCTCTCTCTCTCTCTCGCTCTAATTTAGCACCAGTAGCCGTGTAAAAGACATAACTTGTTTCCAGTATTTGTGCCTCCGTTACTGGAACCGTATTAGGAAGCCAGGCATGCTATCTGTCCTGGAGGATCGACTTGATAAGATTCCCGGCAGTGCACCGCCTCTATGGGCTCATAAATGCCAGGAAGACTCGCTGGTACTCTCATACGAAGCTCTAATTAATCCCCCCACCCAGTGAAAAACCTTGCAAATATCCCAGTGATCCTCTAAGTAGCTGGGAGTTATTTAAAGGGTTCAGATTCTGTTTTCTGGGCTTGTCTGCATGTCTCGGTGGTGGTGGTGGTGGTTTGTCTTTGGTACATTAATAGGGTTCATTTATTCGTGTTATTTAGTAGTTAACTTGTTTTTTTTCTTGTTTTATGTTGTGTTTTATTTTCTTGGTTGTTTGTTCTCGTGTGTTCTCGTGTGGCATTTTATTTATATTTCTATTTTTTTTTTTTTGCTCTATTTATTTGTTAAGCATTCTATCTGGGGGAAAAATGAAAAAAAAGACGTGTAGTGCCTCATTCATAAAGTTTTAAGGCAGAACAACAGATCATAGTTCCCTGTAGGTGCAAGAAAAGAAATATCTTAACACTCCCTCCCTCCCTCAGGAAACCATTAGCCACCTCAGTACCATGACGCGTTTCCATATTCATTCTGCTTACTATTTGGTGATTTTATACAGCTTCAGAAACTTATGTGAGGGATTAGAATAGTGAAGACTCTGTCCATTAATCTTCTGACCTCCATAGACCCTTCCTAATGTCAATAAAATGGTCCAATCGTACACAGATCGTAGGTAAATATGTGTCCCAGTATTGAAGGGGTTAAACAGAACATTGGCACGTCTTTACCATCCCGTAAATGAGGAAGTCAAAACAAATCCTAATTACCCACAAGTCCCAGTTTCCTGAAGGTGAATATTGAGGCAGCAAAGAGGCGTGGGAGAGGGCGCGTGGCTGGCGTGTGTTGTGGGACGCGTGCAGGAGACGACAAGGTGACGGAGGTGCCAGCCGGGCCGCGGGTGTAGCCCCAGGCACTGAAGGGTCGAAGGGCCACTGCTCCGGCCCAGGTAATACGACCCCGGTGGAATGCCCCGGGGAATGAGAGAGAGAGAGAGAGAGAGAGAGAGAGAGAGGGGGATAGACAGCCAGATCATACAGAAAGGGAAGAAAAAAATGAATGAAAGAAAAGTCATCACACAGACCCCATCATACTGAGTAAATTGATCTGACCTTAATGCTGACAGACACACACACACACACACACACACACACACACACACACACACACACACACACACACACACACACACACACACACACACACACACACACACACACACACACACTGGAAACAAAAGATACAATGTGAGTCTTGATATATTCTGGTGTCTTTTGAATGCTAAAATTTTAAAACAACTTGCATTTTATTAAGACGAGGAAGGAAAATTTATAAGGAAATGAAGCGTTTAGTATTCTCCTCAAAGAAAGGCAAAAATCTGAGTCTATTTCATGAAACTACTCGCATTTTGTCGCTGTGTTGATAATTTGCCTGAGTTACATTTTCTCTTTTGTTTTCCAGATGTTTGTATACATTTCACATTTTTGCCAAGATAAAAAAAAATATTCCGTACTTCAAGCGTTTGTTTATTTTTTGATACTTTGTTTAGATTGTCGCCAGTGTTTCATTTTAGTTATTTGTTTTGTTTTACGTACTACGCAGATGCTTTATTTTATTTCACCTCCAACGCCACTGCCACCTACCCACACACACACACACACACACACACACACACACACACACCCGTAGCAACACCAACAACAATAACACTAGACACATTGCTTTATAATAACAAAGAACAAAAGTTACTATATTTCACCATGTATGCTTGTTCTTTTTAATACATCATGCACTATACAGCACTAGAAGTCTAGAGTATAGTGAATTTGCCACTACACACCACTTTTAACTTCACCACACCACACCATACTGTATCAGCTCATTATACCACCGCAAGCTAAGCCACAGTGCATCTCACCACCATAGAAGTACAGTATATTAGCTACACACCACACTAGCTCACCACACCACACCAAGTTACTTCACAACTAAAAACTTACCACACCCTCACCACACACACCATTTAACGCCAAACCATAGCCACACAACAGTACCAAAACACCTCACCACACAGCCACACCTTACCACACCACGTCACCACACCACTAAACGGCAAACCACAGCCACACACCACAGCACCAAAGGTTAGCACACTCCTCCACCACACACCAGGTGCTTCACGCCCGCGGCAACGCCTAAGGCACGCCCTCGACCCTTGCTCCGCCGCCCACACCCCCGGAGGGTCACAAAGGGCGCGATGAGGGCGTGGGGACTCACCTGCCGACGACACACGCACGCCACGCTCTAGTGGTCACCTGTTCAACTGTTGCGATGTTACCTAATTAAGGTTCGGCTTCTGCGGAGAGGTTATGGGTGAGGTAATTAGGGTGGGCCAGGTATGGGGGTATTGGGAGATGGGGGGCGTGGTGGAGTTGAGGGAGGGATGCTGGTGGTAGTGGTGGTGGTGGTGAATCAGGGGATTTGGATTTGTATGTGTGATAGAGAGGGTGAATGGACAGACAGACAGAGAGAACCGGTCTTTGTGATTGCATTCATTCACTAGGGACAACACGAATGACACCGCCGCGCACATAGACACAAGACACCGCTGTCACATTCACGCTCGTATTCTCAAACCCTTCTGTGCTACACCTCCACTGTTTCAAATGACTTCAAGATTACACGAGTTTTTAAGGTGTTTTTAGGGACAGAGTGACAAGATTTCTACACTATTAACTGTACAAACTCTCATGAAAACACTGCTGACCATATTTGTGGCCTTGGTAAATAGTGGTGGTGAGAGAGCTAAGTGTATCAGAATATGGGCCTCAGTCTCATTCTCTTCCCTCTGCACCGATTTCACACTCAACTTCCTGTATCAATGACACGTTCTTTCACTTCTGTCTGCTTAAAAAGAAGATAAACAGTTTCCTTTTTCTTTCTATCGAAGTGAGAGCGAATATTGATACTGATAAGCCTATAATTGTAGTAGCTGTAGTAGTTGTAGTAGTAGTAGTAGTAGTAGAAGTAGTAGTAGAAGAAGTAATAGTAGTAGTAGTAATAGTTTTAATCCTTCAGTTTTCTCCGTATTGAATTATAAGAACGAATGCTTATAATATTTTCCTCAGTTTTTTTTTTTCGCCACTGTATTGAGGTCATAAAATCAAGGCTCACTCTTATAACTCCTTCCCAGTAACAACAGTCACAACAACAGCCATAAATCTGAACCGTTCCGTGCGTTGACGTTCAAAATACACTGGCAATCATAACATATCCCTTCATTTCTGGCGGTGACATGCGAAAAATCTTAGAAACATAACATCCATACTAGTGAAGAGAATAACACGGAACCAGGAAGGCCCCAGTCACTCCCCTTGAGGCAGCAGTACTTGGCTGTCTACTTAATTCAGTGTTTTTATTAACAGAGTAACTAAAGGCGACTCGTAAATAATAAAGTAAGTAGTCAAGGTCTTAAAAAAAACTTATGCGCTTACTCTCAAACAGACACACAAGACCAGTGACTCATAACAACACGCTCCTCCTACCACATTATAATTTTCTCGTTATATAAATGCCATAAATAATATTCCTTGCATTAATTTCTCAGCGACTAGTGAGGAGGGAGAGGCTGAGATAATGGTGGAGGAGGAGGAGAAGGAGGAGGAGTGGATGGAGGAAGAGGAAGAGGAGGAGGAGAGGGTATTGTGATGAAGGGGAGCATGTGAGGGAAAATAATGGTAACTGCTGGGTTGTATGGGCGAAAAAATGGTGGTGGTGATGGTAGTTATGGCAGCCACTCTACCGTGTCACTGCCATGGCTAAAATAACTACAGCAATAATAAGAAAACAATAAAAAAAACTATAAAAAAAATCACAAAAATAAACCCAAAACTGAAGATGGATTCCAAAATAAACTAAAAACAAAAGCAGGAAAATATATTGAACAAAAACCGTGAATTTCAGAACATCTATATATGGCATAAGTATGGAGCCTTGAGGGGGCAGGGCACATGAGATATAGCCTGTAGGGGGTGTGAGGGTGGGTGTGGAGGAGGAGACGCAGTGGTAGGCAGGGGAAGGTGACCATTACGGGGAGATTGTACAGGGGAGATGAATAGTCAGCCGGACAGGACTCGGGTTGATATCGCCGTGGGTGCTAAGAGCAGATCGGGGCCCTGATAGCTCCCGGTGAAGGGGCAGCAGTCATTAGTCAACTTTCAGGTGATCAGATGGTCTCGTGGGGACTTTGTTTGGGTGCTAGACGAGGCTGAGAGGGATCTAGCAGTGTTTTTTTTTTCATTTTTTTCTATGGGAGACGGGAAGCTGACCAAGGGTAACAGAAAATATAACAATAAAGGCCCACTTGATTGCCAGTTCCCTAAAAGGTTTGTAGAGTTAGCCAAAAGTTAAGGACAAATTGATTATTGTAATTAAGAATTGTAATTGTGTGATCTGGTTTCTCTCTCTCTCTCTCTCTCTCTCTCTCTCTCTCTCTCTCTCTCTCTCTCTCTCTCTCTCTCTCTCTCTCTCTCTCTCTCTCTCTCTCTCTCTCTCTCTCTCTCTCTGTATTTTTTTCCATCTGATCTTCTTGTCATTAACTTTTTCATTACGTAATCTTAGTAACGTGTGTCATATTGTTCTGTTCTCTCTAACTTGCTGAAGCGGGTTTATACCTTGTCTCAGGGTCTCCTCAGTTTAATCATGGAAGCTACAAAAGTTTATCGAGGATGTATAAAATAACCTTGTAATCTTCTGGTGCAATAGTACGGTGTCTGTTGCATTTTGTTATTCAAGATCCATTCAGAACTCTTAACAGGAGCATTGACTAATTATAGGTTTACTTTGATCACGAACAACAAAACTGATAAAAAAGATCTACTGAAGGTGTTTGTGCCTGAAGAAATCTGCGTAGGAGTAAATTTGAAATGATATTGTGAGGTGCCTTGAAAAATTTAGAGAGAGAGAGAGAGAGAGAGAGAGAGAGAGAGAGAGAGAGAGAAGGGTATTAGAAGCAAGAGTCTTAAAGTGTTGAAAATTTATAATATCTAAGGAGACTATGAAGCTTCTGATGAGAGAGTCTCGTTTGTGGTGCCGGAAACTAAACGTGCCCTGCGGAAAACACAAGACACTGAAAACAGGAACAGAAGACTTAAACCACTGAAATAAATGCTAAAAAAAGGAAGACGTAAGTGCCGGAGAGTCTTTGAGGGAAGTTTTTCATAGTGGAGTGAAGTTTTGAGTCTTTATAGTGATTACGTGATGTCTGGAGGTAATTTACAGTCGCTTTTGATTCCTAAATGCTTTTTGATGTCTTTGTTGTTGTTGTTTTTCATGATTTAAGCTTTTTTTATGCTGTTCCTTGTTGAGTGATTATATGATTACTTCAGGAATAGTAGAAGTAGAAGAAACAGTAGTAGTAGTAGTAGTAGTAGTAGTAGTAGTAGTAGTAGTAGCAGCAGTAAAGTAATAGTAGTAGTAGTTTTAGTAGTAATAATAGTAGTAGTAGTACGTTGTTGTAGTAGTAGTAGTAGTAATAGTAGTATTAATATTAATAGTAGTGATAGTAGTAGTAGTAGTAGTAGTAGTAGTAGCAGTAGAAGTAGTAGTAGTAGTTAGGTTAGGTTAGGTTAGGTTAGGTGACCATATAACACACCACCACCACCACCATTACCTAGCGCCCTTCAATCCCGCGAGACCCACCTAGGCCTAGTACAGGTGCGCAATGTCCCACCCTCCAGATAAGGACGACCAGGTACCTGTGGAGTGGTGTTGGTCTGGCTCCCGCTGTCTGCCTAATGTTTACCTTGCAGCCCCAGATCAGAGCCAGCCCGTGATAATCCCTAATGCCAGCCTGATTTACGGCCCACTTTGATCACTCCTGTGTGGTGAGTAATGGTGGCTTGGTGAAGTGCTGTGGCTTTGTCGTAGATGTGTTTGAGTCACCATTCACCGCTGGAGTTTTTGATGTTGTGTTTTTATTGCCAGTGTTTTTAGTTTGGTTGCTTCTCTGTGGTGTGTGATGGTGAGATGGTGTGTTTGGTTCCTCCTCACTGTATTTTTATTTGTATTTAGAGTATTGGAAGTTCTGATCACTATTTTACTGCATCTATATTTAGTTTGGCTGCTGTGTCATGGTCTGTAATGGTGAAATGGTGAGGGATTTTGTTATAAGTGTGTTTGTTTCCTGTTCACTGTTGTTTTATTATATTAAGAAGTATTGCGAGTTTTGATTACTGTTTGATGGCCTCTGTGTTTAGTTTGGTTGCTTTTGTATAGTGAGCAATGGTGAAATGTTGTGTGTTTTGTTATGTGTTTGTTTCTCCTATTCACTGTTTTTTTCATATTAAGAAGTATCATAAGTTCTTATTATTGTGTTTTGTCCTCTATGTTCAGTTTGGTTGTTGTTTTATGGTGAGTAATGGTGAAATGGTATGTGGTTTGCTGCATATGAGTTTGGTTCTTCATTTCAACATTGTAGCTTTTGATGTTAAAATGAAGTGGAAGTTTACAGTACCATTTGAAGGTCAGTGTTTGGCCTTTCAAGTCTGTAGGATGGACTTGAAAGAAAACATTGCATTGAGAACATCTGCTTTATTTCCTGTTTTTTTTTACTCATAAACCCAAAGAAAGTGTGAAATGTTTGCAGTTTTCCCTTCGAGTCATAGATTTGAAGGAAGAATGTTGAGTTACCAGTTTACCATAAAAAAAAGAAAGAGAAAAACAGTAGGAAAAGAAAACAAGCTGCTGGTAAGAAAATAGGCAACGTGTATCATGGAATCTTAAAAAATAAAGCAAAGAAAAGCTAAATACAGTGATGGTGGTGGTGGCAGGTAGGTTGTAGTAGTGGTGGTGGTGGTGGTGGTGGTGAACCGGCTAATAGCTGAGATAGTGATGCTTGGCTTCCTACTGATGTTGGCTTGGCTGAAAGTGATGTGGTGGTGGTGGTGGTAGTGAAGATGGTGATGAATGCGTTAGTACTGATGTTGATGGTGATTGGAGTAAGTGGTGGTGGCAGTAGTGGTTGTAGTGGTGGTGGTGGTTGTGTGTTTGTATGTGTGTGTGTGTGTGTGTGTGTGTGTGTGTGTGTGTGTGTGTGTGTGTGTGTGTGTGTGTGTGTGTGTGTGTGTGTGTGTGCCCTCCTCCCTCCTCTTCCTCCTCCTCCTCTTCTTCTTCCTCCTGGTCCTCTTCTTCTTCCTCCTCCTCCTTCTGTCCGTCTTCCTCCTCCTCCTCTCTTCTCATCCTTCTCCTTCTTCAACTTTTTCCAGCTCACCATAATAATAGTAGTGGTGGTGATGGTGATGGTGGCAGGTGGTGATGGTGGTGGTGATGGTGATCCATGATACTATAGTGAAGACGCCTTAAATTCATCATGGCAGTGAGAATGATGACGACAATGAATATGACAGAGGTGGTGATGATAATGGTGACGAATGGTGATGGCTGTAAGTCCTGGTGGTGGTGGTGGTGGTGGTGGTGGTGGTGGTGGTGTAGGATATTTTTAACTGAAATCCTTAACACGAAGGAGAACATCAGGATAGCTTAGTTCTAATTTGACTGTCTACTGTGGCAGGTAAATTGTAAGTATGTAGGATAAGGACAGACAGACAGGCACTCCTCCTCACCCCCCCCACCCTCCCTCACACCCCATCACTGCCCCCTCCCTTACTCCATGCCTCTTCAAAATGCTAAGCGCGTACACACACACACACACACACACACACACACACACACACACACACACACACACACACACACACACACACACACACACACACAGAGTTTATTAAGAATGTTTGTATATGTATGTGTGCATTCCTCTGTGTGTGTGCGTGTGTGCGTGTT
Organism: Portunus trituberculatus; assembly: GCF_017591435.1. Taxonomy (NCBI): domain Eukaryota; kingdom Metazoa; phylum Arthropoda; class Malacostraca; order Decapoda; family Portunidae; genus Portunus; species Portunus trituberculatus. Next base: position 7,409,777 of record NC_059276.1, read on the forward strand.
TCGACCTTTCATGGCCAATACGTGCGCCGCAAGATGGCATTAACTTTTAGGAACAGTCTCGCACCTGATAATTGAACTTTTAAATATTTCCACCCAATGTAAATCTCCGTAGCGGGAAGCGAAGGATTTGTGGGAGCAGGGGAGAATGTTGCGCTTACTCGCCTGAAACCAAACCCTTTAAATCTCCAACCCCTTCGAGAACCTGCCTGGGAAAATACAGCTTGAGAATCCGAACCTCCCAGAGCCCCACAGAGCCTCCAGACAGCCTTACTTGATATCATTAATCTTTCCGGTGGATTTTAGTGGTCCGTGGCCCGTCTGTAAGGTTCATAAGGTGTAGAGACTCAAGTGGATATTAGTTGCGGGTGAGCTAAGGTAACGGGTTATGCGATCAGAACTTGTGCATGTTTATCAGTGGCCATGTTTCTGGATCGTGTGCTTGTTCTTCTTCTTGTTTTTGTTCTTGTTCCTGCCTCCCTTATTACACTGCTTGTTCGTGTCGTTTTTGGCTTCTTTACGTGTCCAGGTTCAGAGAGAGAGAGAGAGAGAGAGAGAGAGAGTAATATGCATCTTGGTCGTAAGTATTCGTAGGAAAGTAAGACCAAGGTGTTTCTCAATTCTTCGTTCACTTTCCGCTTTTTGTGAACGATCATCTACGTTCCCGAGTGACGTGGAAATATGCGATTTTTTTTCCCCTTCGTTCTTAAACTTGAGTGTGGAAGTGTGGAAAGCAGGACTCGTCTATATTAACTGGTGTGGATGGTAATGAGGAGCTTTTGGGTATTATCAGGTGCTCTCTTACCTGTAGAATGTCGAAGGGCAGGCTAAGAAGGTGCTGGCTACTTAACCCTTTCAGTATCATTACGTGTTTTCATATTCTGCTTACTATTTAGCGATTTTATGGAGCTTCAGAAACTTATGTGTGGTTTAAAATAATGAAGACTCTGGCCATTAATCTTCCAATCTCCAAAGACCCTTCCTAATACCAATAAAATCGTCTAATCATTCCCAAAACTCAGGTAAAACTGCATCCCAGTACTGAAGTGGTTAAGTATTCAGGTGTTTGTCTGTTGTTTTGCTCTGGTTTCTTATCATGCACTCTTTCAATACTCGTGTGGAAAGGTTAATGCTAAAGAGAACGGTGAAGCAAAAATTCGTTATATACCAATTCAAAAGTAGTAGTAATTGCAGTAAACATAATGTACCACACTTACATTAATGGCTACAAAACCAAGGAAAATGCTTGAAAAAATGCAACACACACCCTTCATTAATTTTTCCTACTCTCACTATCCTTTTTTTTTTGAGAGTTACATCTGAGTGCACTTTTTAACCCATTTTTCCCATGTTCGACACAGAGAAAATAATATGTACCCACTTTCTTTGTAATCCAAGCTAACCCGGCAAACTATCTCTTCATTATCCTTCACCACGTACTCACTTCATTACTTGACTCTTGCCTCACCTCACTCTACCTGCTCTTCTGCTACTCAATATAGTGACGATTACATACACTCCGCAAAGGTCCATCGAGGTAAATCGTTCAGGAAATGTGGTTTTTAATTATCAACTACTTTTTCCTCGAGTGGCATAGCGGAGGGTGGGCGGTGAGGGCGGGCGGGCGGATATGCATGGCTGGCTCTCTTGTATTTAGGAAGCATCACGAGGGTTGCAAGATTGCCTTAAATCGCCGCCATTATCAAGACGAGCTTAGAATATATCGTTCTCGCCGCATATTTCGTGGAATTACGCTCTTTAAGTAATTTTTCTGTAATTTACGCTTATAAATTACACTAAATCATCATCTTTATCAGCGCCTGTAGTACTACATCTATATTATAAAGCTGATTTGTTCATGTAGCTTTAGTTTGAGTTCCTAACATGCGTTGTAAACTTTTGCCTTTTTTTTTTAACCTCTTTCTCTCAGCCACGATCAGCTTGCCATGATTTTAAAAGGGATAAGAAGATCTGTAATTAATAGCAGGGAGATTCTTCTAATTTTAGTGGCATATTTACTCCTTGTCCTTGTCTATGTTTGTAATGTCCTCTTACTTTCTTCCGTCATTGTCAATCGTGTTTGCCAGTCCTTCACTAGTCATTCAAGCACCTCACAGACACACTGGTGAGCTTCAGCGTAAGAAAACAGACCTAAATATTCGAGACCAGATTCATTGCTCCAAATTTACCTTCCGTTTCATAAAGCATCGGCATTCCTACGCAGTGTATTCCTGTTGTAAGTGACTGTAAGTTGACCCAAGTATACCAGAGTTCATGTTTCTATCTCAGTTTCAACCAAGTCACGCTAAGGTACAGATCTGAATATACGATTGTTTTTTAGATGACCAGCGTGAAGATTAACCCTCTCACTGGTAGGCATTCGCTTCCCATAATGCCTTAGAGTTTATTCAGCCCCCGTTTATTGTATTAAAGTATATTTGGTATTCCTGTAGCCTAGAAGATACAAAATTGGTCTTTTATTCTTTCCTTATTTGATCTGTCCGTGCAAATTAGATTCTTTAATTTTGACCAATGACGAATAATATATAAGGAGAGATAGAGAGAGAAAGAGAGAGAGAGAGAGAGAGAGAGAGAGAGAGAGAGACAGACAGACAGACCGAGAGAGACAGAGACAGAAGTGTACCCGCAAAGAACTCAAGGTTGGTGACGCCCGGTGCACGAGGCCTGGGATTTGGGGTTAATGAGCAGGCACGCGGGTAAGACGAGCAGGAAAACCCACACAGGTATAATCAGCGTGGCCTCAGAAGCGTGTTTGACGGCCTGTTGGGAGTCTAATTATCAACCTGTCCAAAATGTTGCGCGATAAAAAAAAATGGAGTCTAGGATACGAGTGACAATAATGGCAGTTCTTGGTACTTGGGTGTCTTTTGCTTTGAGTGTGTTTGAGTGTGTATTTGTGTGGTGTTTTGAGTGTGTTGCTTTGGGTGTGTTTGAGTGTGTATTTGTGTGTATTTTGAGTGTTGTTTTGAGTGTGTTTGTGTTTCTTTGAGTGTGTTGTTTTGAGTGTGTTGATTTTAAGTTTGTTTGTGTTGCTTTGAATGTTGTTTTGAGTGGGTTTGAATGAGTGTGTTGCTTTGAGTGTGTTTTGAGTGTTTCTTTGAGTGTTCTGCTTTGAGTGTGTTGCTTTAAATGTGTTTGAGTGTTTCTTTGAGTGTGTCTGAGTGTTTATATGTGTGTGTTTGTGTGTGTGTGTGTGTGTGTGTGTGTGTGTGTGTGTGTGTGTGTGTGTGTGTGTTGTGAGTGTGTTTGTTGTGTGTGTTTGAGTGTGTATTTGTGCTTGTTCGAGTGTGTTATTTTTTTAGTGTGTTGTTTTGAGTGTGTTTTGAGGGTGTCGCTTTGAGTGTGTTGCTCTGAGTGTGTTGCTTTGAGTGTGGTTGAGTGTGTCGCTATGAGTATGTTTGAATGTATTGTTTTGAGTGTGTTTGAGTGTGTCTTGAGTGTATTTTGAGTATATTGCTTTGAGTGTGTTTGAGTGGGTTTGAGTGTGTTTCCATTGCCCTGTTTCTAGTGTCTCGTGTTTTCAGAGCCCCGTGTTTTTAGGCCTATGTTTTTAGTCCCGTGTTTTAAGGCCTGTGTTTTTTTTACCCCGTATTTCTAGTTCCATGTTTTTAGTGATTCTTGTTTCAGTGTTTCGTAATTTCCGTGACACGTGTTTTCTCCCCGTGTCAAAGTAGCGTGCCCGTGTTGTGTTTTGATGTCACGTTAACAGAGGGCGCTGACATGCTACATATTCTCTCTCTTAATGCTTCTCTCATTCTCCTTTTTTAATATATATTTTAGTTACACCAGAGAATGTTTTTTTTATTCATATTGCTTTTCATTTTGTGTTTATTGTGCGTCTCTCATCATTTTTTTTATTATTATTTTTGCGGATTCTCAAAGCGTGTATTCCTATCGCTAGCGTTTGTCGTTTTAAAATTTTTTCCATTTTGTTCATTAGAGAAAAATAATCAAAACGCGTATTTATTTTGTAACTCGTTTTATTTCTCTTTTTTTTTATTCGCAATATACATTTTTTTTTTAAAGTGTGTATTCTTTTGAGCATTTCATTTGTTGCACTTTTTTTTTTCGTTTGTTTGATGGAGATTTTACAAAGGTCACTTGTAGTCGTCAACTGAAACTACCACTTCTGTAATATGTTTCCAGTTATTTTACACGTACATTTTGTTTTTCCTCATATAGAAAACAAAGAACCTGCAATATTTCAATTACGTTTTCTCTTCTCCTTTTGGATTATTTGTTTTTCCTCTCATTCATTTGTTATCAGCGTGTGATGAAGTTTGCCGAGTGTCACTCCTCGTTAGTGTGTTGTTTCACGGCGGGGTTTGCATTGCTCCTCTTATCCCTGCAATGTTTTTTGCATCAAACACCAGAGCTTAGCGTCTCGTCCTAATGAAGATTTTTTGCCAATGAAATGCTAAAAATATGTAAAGAAAATTTCAGACAACAAGAGAATATGTTGCCTACGACTGTTAAAGCAATATATGACATGAAAAATAAGTTACATAAATCTTTAAAAAATATCCCTGAATCTGAAATAAGAAAAAGTCCACTAGGAATGTAATAAAACAAAGAATGAGATAAGGAAACAACTGAAGCTCATTATAGGGAATTATAACCCATTAACTTATTAACCAAAGACTTGGCAGTATTATAATAGGAAACATGTGAAGGGAATTAAAACCTAGTAACTCAGTAAACAAAGACTTGGTAATATTATAACAGGAAATATGTGAAAGGAATTGAAACCTAGAAACTCAGTAAACGAAGACTTGGCAAAATTATAAAGTAAATAAAAAAAAGAATATATAAATAAGATAAATAGAATAAAAAAATGTATATAAAAAGAAAGGGAATTAGAGTAGAGGCGACCTATTAATAACTCAGTAACCAGACTTGACAATACTCTGAGTGGGAATAGATGGAAAAAGTAGGCATATTTAACACAGGGAATGCCACGTGTAGGCCTAATGAAATCTTGCAGCCCCACTCCTCCGAATCACCTTACGTTTCTTATAAAGGATCGAAGACTGAATAAACTACCAGATCCTTTTTAACTGTGGAAATCGATAATGCAACACTTATTTGCTTACATTCCCGTATTTTCTTATGTTCAATGTTCTCTTCCTCTTCAGTACTGGGACGCATTTTTACCAAGAGTTTTGAGTGTGACTAGATGATTTTATTGACATTAGAAAGGGTCTATAGAGGTCAGGAGATTAATGGCCAGAGTCTTCCCTATTTTAATCCCCACATAAATTTCTAAGGGTGTATAAAATCGCCAAATAATAAGCAGAATGAGTATTAAAAAGCGTCATGGTACTGAAAAGGTTATACACAGTTACTGCCTCGTTGATTTTTTGCAGTTTTCTTGTGTATCTTAACCCCGTAAATACCTGGACGCGTTTTTATATTCCCTTTGCTTACTATGCAGCTTCAGAAACTTATGTGGGGGATTAAATTAGTGAAGATTCTTGAACACTAACTTTCTGAGCTCCATAGACCTTTCTTAATGTTAATAAAATCATCCAGTCACGCTTAAAAGTCATAGTACAAATGCGTTCCATTACTGAAGGAATTAAAAGGGATCCAATACTAAGAACAAATTACCGGATTCTGTTTAGCTAAATGGAGATAAATAGAGATGTTATTGAAAGTCACTACCATATATAGGCCTGGAAATTTCTTGCATCTTCTTTGTGTATCTTAGAAGGAATCCAGTACTAAGAACAAAGTGTTGGAATCTGTTTAACTGAATGGAGATAAATAGAGATGTTACATTAAATCACTACCACAAATAGGCCTTAAAACCTACAGCTTCCTTGTGTATTTTATAAGGAATCCAATGCTAAAAACAAAGTATCGGATTCTGTTTAGCGTGCATGAGTCGCTTCCTGTAGGGTTATTAAGCAGGTGAAGCAGCACTAATGACCCGGGCAGGTAATTAGCGTGTTGGCTGCCGGGAAGACGACCTGCAGTGGTCAGCGTGTAGTGAGCGGGAAGATTACGCTAATGATGGTAATTAGCTCCCTATTCACCTGTACTGTCTATTATATTCATAGCAACCACTTCACTTCACGCCCCAGGTGCTGAGAGAGAGAGAGAGAGAGAGAGAGAGAGAGAGAGAGAGAGAGAGAGAGAGAGTCGTATATACAAATTTCAACTCTAAGAAGGTATATGTTATGATGTATTTTGAAGTATGCACAGTAATTAGAGAGAGAGAGAGAGAGAGAGAGAGAGAGAGAGAGAGAGAGAGACTTAGTATAAACCTATTCATAAATTTCCGGCAGTTCAATTCTAAGAAATTACCAAATCACACGCACAAAATAACTAAATAACTAAATGAATAAGTAGTTACGTTTAACACACATCCATGTAAAGCAAAGCAAAACCTTAAGTACTTAGGAATATATAGTCACTTTTACTTTTTACTCCAGAGGGCAGAACGAGAGAGAGAGAGAGAGAGAGAGAGAGAGAGAGAGAGAGAGAGAGAGAGAGAGAGAGATCCTTCAGGTGGATATTAATGGTAAGGAAACGACTGTACAGGTATTTCTTGAGGCAGAGGTGAGGTAGGAGTTATGGGGGTGGGAGGAGGAGGGAAGAGGTGGAGAGAAGGAGGAAGGAGGGAGAGAAGAGGAAAATTATGGAGGAGTTCTCATCGTTTGCTCTTCATCTTCTCTCCTCTCATGACGGGAGAAAGAGGAAGAGAAGAACAAAGGAGGAGGAGGAAGAGGAGGAGGAAGAAAGAAGACTGATAATAATGGTTAGAAAATTTTTATATCATATTAATTCATCTTTTATATTTGCCTCGTAGAAGAAAAAGCAATTATTCTGTTTTTATTATCAACCATAAATTCTCCTTTTTTTTTTATATACGTCATCTTTTCTAAGGATATTAGTGTCATGAGGCAAATAATTAGGTGAACATAAATCTCTCTTATGCAAATCCACTGCCTTGCTTATAAAGTCCCCAAACGCTAATATGACAACACACAAACTACACTAGACAGCAAAAACAATGCGAATCCTTCACCTTCCTTCAGCAGACTCCTTAAGTGCCCCTGCATATCCTAGAGTGGCGGATCCTTGCCTTGAGTCCTTCACAGCCCCGAGACAAATTGGTGACGGCGAAGATGGAAATTTTGTCCTCGTATGCAAAACAAGATGGACTTAAAGACGCCGACGACAGGAGAGAGATGGAAGCAGAGAGGAGAAAAGGAGAGGGATGAGTGGGTGGGAGACGTAAGGTAGTGAGAGAGAGAATTGTAATGAGAAAGGAAGGAAAGGTGAAGGAGAGAAGAGAAGGAAGAGGAGTGTAAATATTAACACCTAACATTTTTCTTATCACTCAAAAAAAAACACGAAATATTTCCTTTACAAACACTCAGTTGCTGCTGGAAATGAGACGAAGAAACATGAAAACGTGCTCTAAACTTCGACTTCTTCCCTTTTCCTTACATTTTCCGTCACTATTTTGATTCTGGGAAGGTAATTTGCGGGAGGGACAGCGGGTGGCGGGGCGGGAGTCTTTGTGTCGCCATAAAGTCCAGTGTTCGACTCCCCACCATAAAGTTTACCGACAAAGCCTCGCACGACAAAAGGACAAGAGGGATTCGTGGTGTCCCAAAGTCCAGCGGTGAAAGTAACCCACGTTAGGAACCGCAGTTAGTGTTTATGTGTACAGGTAGTAACTTTTACCTTACCTGCCGTGCCTCACCTGTCTTACCTGTCCTCACCTGTCCTCACCTCGCCTTATACTTGAAATCACAATCTTAGTATCCTGGTATTTGTCTATTTTCCCTTATTCTGTCTCCTTACACTGTACAAGCTCCTTATACAACACTAGTATCATTGTACCTTTTTATTCCCATTCATTCATGTATATTTCCTTATTTTGTCTCCCTACACCATTTACCTAACACTACAAGGCCCTTACACAACACTAATATCCTTGTATCTGTCTATTTCCATTCACTCATGTATATTCTATTATCCTGCTCCTTATACCACTTATGTAACACTCTACAAGGTCCTTACACAACTCTAGTATTCTTGTATCTGTCTATTTCCATTCACTCATGTGTATTCCATTATCCTGCCTCCTTATACCACTTATCTAACACTCTACAAGGCCCTTACACATTAATATCCAACTTAATCACTCATACACCTTACATCAACTAAATAGACACCCCACAGCCTCATACTCACCTTATAAGCCCATCACACCTGCATATCCTTATCTACCTTCCTTCACACTTGACTTTCTGACCTGATCCCATTATCCCTTGCTCCCTTACCCATATATAGTTACTTGTTTGGACACTTATCCCTTCAGTCTATCTCCACCTGTACCTGCTCCCTCATCCACCTCCTTAACCTACTATAGCTGACTCCTTTATCCACCCTGAGGTACCGCAGAGAGAGGGAGTGGGAGAGAGAGAGCGAGAGACCCTTACCGGCCTCTGAAAATGACGTGAATGGAGAGCAAATGAGACTAGAGGCTGGGAGAACAATGGGCCATCTGCATTTCTAACATACCACCTCCTCGTGAGCCTGTCAACACCTACTGGGCTGAGGAAACGCAAGGGAACACAAACGAGGAACAACTGCAAGAGAGAGAGAGAGAGAGAGAGAGAGAGAGAGAGAGAGAGAGAGAGAGAGAGAGAGAGAGAGATGTTAGCTAAGAAAATTAAGGAAATGATTGTAGAAGAAAGAAATGTTGATAAAGAGAGGAGGTTGGAAAGAAGAGAGAGAGAGAGAGAGAGAGAGAGAGAGAGAGAGAGAGAGAGAGAGAGAGAGAGAGGAAATGAATGTAGAAGAAAGAAACGTTGATAAAGGAAAGAGGTTTGAGAGAGAGAGAGAGAGAGAGAGAGAGAGAGAGAGAGAGAGAGAGAGAGAGAGAGAGAGAGAGAGAGAGAGAGAGAGAGAGAGAGAGAGAGAGAGAGATGCACAGTAACTAACTCCTCTTAACATAATCAATCACTGGAAGCAAAATAAACAAAGCCAACAAAACAGAAGCTCGTGATTTAGGGCACATTAACCCTTGATTTAAATATTGGTGTGAGCGTTTTTATTACATTCTTAACGACCACCATTAGTTGTGAAAAAGTCAAGAGAAATCTACCTAATAGCACCAGTGACTCACCTGCAGGCCGTTAACGTATCAATAAAAAAAAATAAAATAAAAACATGTAGGTCTATTTTCAAGTAGATTAATGGCTGGAAGGAGATAGAGACTAGAAAAACCCGTACTATTTTTATCTGTCTTTATCTTCTGCTTCTCTTAGGCTTGTGTTCCCCAGATTTATTTGACCTCATGATTTACTTTCCTTTGATATTTATCTTCTACATTTATCTGTAATTTATGGCTTAATTCCTTGCTTGGGTATGTCTGTCTTGGCCCTGAAGCGTCCCACCCACACGGCTCCCGCTGCTTCATAAGGGAGGGAGAGGAAGGAAGGGAGAGTGTGAAAGGATGGGCAAGGGAGAGAGAGAGAGAGAGAGAGAGAGAGAGAGAGAGAGAGAGAGAGAATGTGTGTGTGTGTGTGTGTGTGGTTAAGATGGGGATATATTGTGGAAAGTTGAGAGGTAGAGGGAGTGGAGGTGCTGAAATGTGAAAGAGGAGGAGGAGGAGGAGAAGGAGGAAGGGATGGATGTTACAGAGATATATTGTGGAAAGTGTGTAAATGATATGAGATGTAGAGTAGAAGTGCGAATAAAAGAGAAGGAGGAGGAAGAGTAGGAAGAAATAAGGAAAAGGTAAATCTAAACAGATGCTCGAAATTAACTGACTGAGAGATATGAAGACAGAATAAACATCAAAGGAAAATCAGAGAAGAAGGAAAAGATAATAAAAGATGTAAAGCTGGAGGTAGGAGTGTTTATTGTACAGTTTATGATGAGACGAGTGTTTATTCAGGAGGCAAGTTAAAAGAAAGAGATATTCAGGATTGTCGAGAATAAAAGATATGAAATTTTGTCTTAATGTCACTTGCTTCGTTTCTCTTCTGTAGCAAATTGTTTTCATGTCTTTGCTAAATTTTCACGTTTTAAAATTTCTTGATGTATTTGTCAGAGTTCTTAGCTTCAAGAACTACAGCTGCAACTTCTCCTCCTCGTCCTCTTCCTCCTATAGCTCTTTTTTTTCTTATTTTTGTTGTTCTTTTGTTCTTGTTCTTTTCTTGTTCTTCCTGTTCTTCTCATTCCTGCTCCCTCGACTCTTCCTCCTCCTACCGTTACTACTACTACTACTACTACTACTACTACTACTACTACTACTACTACTACTACTACTACTACTACTACTACTACTACTACTACTACTATCATTAATGCTACTACTATTACTATTTCTACTACTTTGTCCTCTCTCTCTCTCTCTCTCTCTCTCTCTCTCTCTCTCTCTCTCTCTCTCTCTCTCTCTCTCTCTCTCTCTCTCTCTCTCTCTCTCTCTCTCTCTCTCTGTGTGTGTGTGTGTGTGTGTGTGTGTGTGTGTGTGTGTTGTCAGTCTGCAGGGAACAAGAGTGGCGGGTCCGGCCATCACTCACACACTTCTTCATATTTATCTTCATTTTGACTCATGAGGGATTTGCTTGTCGCTCCTCATCTCCTCATCAGTGTCTTGTCTACCTTTTTCTTTTTGGTACATTTTTGACTGACTGACTGGGTGGCTGAGTGGCTGAGTGGCTAGCTGACTTACTGACCCAACTCTGCATGGCTGAATAACTCCCTGACTCACTTACTCACTAAATACGAGTTCCTGTGACTAAGTGAATGCAATTTTCGAAGCTAAGTGACTTATTGACTCGGTAACTAAACTAATTAACTACTGAATAACTGACTGGCTAGCTAATTTCCTCATTAAAAACCTACTTTTCCATCCACATCACCAACCAACACTGAGAAACACAGGTAAACTGATCTTTCACCTTACCTGTACAAAACACCTGTCTCATCATCCCCAGAGCGGTTTACCTATTTGAACGTAACTCCATGTGTTTGTAATTAGAGCTAATCTCACTGTACCTGTCCCGTTTACCTGTGTCGCATCAATATCATCTTAAATTCTGATGGTGCTGATATCGTCTCTAAGCTTGACTTACTCGGCTTAACCTGGGTGATTAATTCTACCTAATACGGCTTATCCAAAGTTATCCAGAATTGTCTTGTCGAAGCTAACATGCGTACCTTAGCTGAAAGCGAGAGAAAATTCTTGTAGCTTTGTGGGTAATAGATTGAGAGAGAGAGAGAGAGAGAGAGAGAGAGAGAGAGAGAGAGAGAGAGAGAGAGAGAGAGGATTGTATAAGAGCTGAGATTATCTGCAAGAGAAGGAAGGAAGGAAGGAAAGGATGGATAACACAAGATAAGTCGGAAATACGGATGAGGAGCATAAAACTAGAGAGGATTAAGAGGAGGAAGAGGAGGAGGAGGAGGAGGAGGAGGAGGAGGAGGAGGAGGAGGAGGAGGAGGAGGAGGAGGAGGAGGAGGAGGAGAAATTGCAAGAGGAATGAGAGGAAGAGGAGGAGGAGGAAGAGAAAAGAAAGTGGAGATGGGAGAAAAAAGAGTAGAAGTATGAAAAAGGAGGAAAAAATAAGAGTAGGAAGACAAAAAAAAAAAAAGTAATATGAACATGAAGGAAGAATATATTTACCTGAAGATTGTCGGAGGATAAAAGAAGGAAGAGAAGGAGGAGGAGAGGCCAAGAGAATGGGGAGGAGGAGGGCCCAGGGAAGGCACAAGAAGCCCTGAGGAAGGACAGGTTAGCATATAACGACTCGCTGACACTTCCCTAAGGATTAACGAGCGTGTGTGGACGATTAATGAAGGAGAGAGAGAGGCGTGCGCGACCGTCCCCTCCCACCTCCCGTGCCATACTGGTGACTTAGGCTTAAATACACAGAGATGTACGTTGCTCTTTATTACTGGTCTTGTTTATTCTATTTTTTCAAGCTCTTGCATATAAACATGTGGAGCGACTACCAGCTAACAGTATTATGGTTCCAGTTTCATTATATTGTCTCTATTTATTCATTTATTGTTTATTGAAGGTTCTTATGAGGTAATATTTTTTGTTCTGTTTATATCTGCCTCTCTCTCTCCCGTTTTCTAATCAACAGTTGGGTGCTAAATGTATTAAGGCTTTCTAATATATTAATCTGTGGCTTTTTTCCTTCGAGTAATCAACAATAGGTAATGATTTTTTTTTCTTCACTTTTTTCTCGTTTTTTTTCGTCCATCACTCTACAGAAATGATGGAAAAAAGGAGACATTGCATCCATACTCTTTAATTACGTAAGATCAATGTTTTTTTGTAGGTTTTAATTACCCGACACGACGCAGTGGAAAATTAAAAGGAATATCACAACACATTTAGGAATTAAATAGCCTGTGTTTAGATTTTCTCTGACTTTTGAAGGGAAATAAAGTGAATGTTCTTGATTTATATATTTAATCTACTTTTGATCTCTTTTGTCTTTTTATACTTATTTTTATCACTGATCCTGTCACGTGAAAAACTAGTATAACGGAGATGAAGAGAAGCACAGGTAGTAGTGAAGTGAGTTTATTCACGACTAGTTTCGCTGATGCTTCTTGAAGGGAATCTGAACGTCTGAACAACTAATATAACGTTAAATTGACTCATTTTATTTGTTTTACTCGTAGAAAAATAATAAATCTTGGTTCTCTCACTTTTTCTTTTTTTTTCTTTCTCTTTTCTTCCTCTTCTTTTTCGTGTTTTTTTCTTCTTCTTCTTCTTTTTTTCTTGGTGTTGTTGTTGTTGTTGTTGTTCTTGTTCTTCTTCATTTTCTTATTCTTATTTCTTATTTCTTTTTATTATACATTAGCTGTTCTTCGTCTTCCCTCTCAAAAACCACTACCACTACCACCACCACCACCTCAAAATGGCGGCAAAACAGTACGGCGCATTGCGAATTGAAGTTTGCATATGTAATTGGGTCTTGATTCTGCACGGCCCGTTAATTCTCTCCACGGTGCCTATTACGCATTTTCTGTACGTAATTACACGGACGGAATAACACATTGCCGATATTACGTTCTGTTTATCCAGGTGAAATTAATTGGTTCTGCTTCACCGTATTGACTCCCGTTAAGTTTGTGTTGTAATGGTCGTGGTGGTGGTGGTGGTCGTGGTGGTGGTGGTGGTGGTGGTGGTGGTTAATAGATATATGTTTCATCAAGGTGCTTCTAATTATTTGGCTTGTACTACTTACTACTACTACTACTACTACTACTACTACTACTACTACTACTACTACTACTACTACTACTACTACTACTACTACTACTACTACTACTACCACCACAAAATTTATTCTCTTTGTTACGTGAATAATGATATAAAAAGACGAACATTGCTTTCATCCTCTCTCTCTCTCTCTCTCTCTCTCTCTCTCTCTCTCTCTCTCTCTCTCTCTCTCTCTCTCTCTCTCTCTCTCTCTCTCTCTCTCTCTCTCTCTCTCTCTCTCTCTCTCTCTCTCTGAAAAATGACCTTGGTTGTTGTTCTACGTTTGACCTTCTCTACAGGTGACCTTACCTTAATGACCTGACCTGGTGCCCTCATCTGACCCCCAAGAGAGAGAGAGAGAGAGAGAGAGAGAGAGAGAGAGAGAGAGAGAGAGAGAGAGTTGTTTTTTCCCAACTATGGTCCAATTAATCATTTTGTGTAGTGAGATTATACAATTATCAAAGTGAGTTAGCGCAGCGCAGTTATCAGATCCACACTCAGATGACCCAATGACATTCACGTTCTTGTTTTCATTCCCCATCTTCATTGTTATTCATTTTATTCAGGGCCAGATCTCCGCTTCATCTGCCCCAAGGAAACGTGTGTGGTATTGCATTCTTTTTGTAACTCTCTCAATGGAGTCGTATAATGAGGAAGTGTACATGGTGTTTATAGGTTTGTGTGTGTGTGTGTGTGTGTTGATGAATGGAGGGTTGTTGAAGCTTCTAGTGTGATTTCAGATATTTGAGAATTCAGGTTTGTTAGTTTTTAAGTGTGTTTGATTTCAAGTGTTTATGGAGATTTTCTGAAGTGAAATATTTATTTACTTATGTATTGTTTTTGTCATATTTTCATTTACTCATTGATATTTTACCTCTCTACGCATCATTCCTCCATTTAAGTATATGTATGTTCATTTATTCACTTTCCTTCTGCTTTAATCTAGTGTACTGATGATGTAGTCTTTGCTAAACCTGCATAACTTCTGTAACTTTCACTAACCATTATATAGCCATCAAGATAAGATGACAGGACATTTGACAGTAATCCTTACACCGACACATACCCGAACCATCACCACCGCCATCACTTTCCTTTCTTTACTCATTACCCTTCTATTTGTACCCATTCCCACTCATTCTCACCTTCAATATGTACCCAGACGTAAGCGTTCTCGTTTTCTTTACTCCCTCCCTGTCTCTCTCATCGTCTTTCACACTAAGGAGCAACAGATGATCAAGCAGAAACCAGCAGACGAGTAGAATCTTTATAATAGCAGCGGAGGGAAGGAGAACGTTCGGTGAAGCTCAAGCAGGATTTAAAACACCCACTGCCTGTCCCTAATAATATGCTGCCAGGCGCCTAATTATCATATATCGCGATAAGAAATAATTACATGGGAGATGAACAGGTGGAGGGGAAATACGCAGGTGCAAATTCATGTGGTCAGGAATCCGTAGTGATCGCCAGAGCTCAACTTCGTCGTGTACTTCTGCAGGAGAGAGAGAGAGAGAGAGAGAGAGAGAGAGAGAGAGAGAGAGAGAGAGAGAGAGAGAGAGAGAGAGAGATCCAGTTTTCTTTAATTTCTTACAAATACGATTCAGCCCCTTCCTCTTCCCTCCACACACAGCCTTTATACACACACACATTAAGTACACACAAAAATTGTCTTCCCTTCTTGCCCAGCGGAGCGTCAAGTCTGTAGCACACCTCTCTGTATCAATCTTCAGAGGAATATAACGCAGTAATTCTAGTTTCTCTTCATATTTTAACGTAAGAGTTGAAATCACATTCCTTCTCTTTTAACTTTATTTCCTTGTCAAAGTGTTTATTTAGGCTCTTTTGTGTTGAATTAGAAAGGAGTTTAACTTGTATTTGTTGTGGAATGTTCAATGTGTAAATAGCCTGGCATTTTAATACTCTAAGAACAGCAACAACAGCAAAAAAAATCTCACTACCCCATAATTCTAATATTCACCATTTTACGTATCCCAAAATTATTATCTACTATGCATTTTTTTTTTATCCTATCCGAAATTATTACCTTACATTTTTTTCTGTGTCAGTTTAGGTATGCAAATGAGGGTTTTATTGAAGCCTCTCATAGCGCCTTCATGTCCCAGGGCAGCAGATGAATCCCAGCAACCTCACGCGCTTACCTGGTGATATTTGGCTCAGTAATTACCTTCGCCAAGCCTTCACACCTTCCTGTCTCATGCCCGGCGGGGTATTCAGGGGTGTGAAAAAGGACTGTGTGTGTGTGTGTGTGTGTGTGTGTGTGTGTGTGTGTGGGAAGTAGTGGTGCTCTTATTAGTTATGAGTCCAGGTGCTTGTGCAAATATTTATCGTCTATAACTGATCATTAGTTTGATGCAAGTCTTCCTGTTGTGGGGAACTAATATTTCTCCCTGTGTGTTTGTGTGTGTGTGTGTGTGTGTGTGTGTGTGTGTGTGTGTGTGTGTGTGTGTGTCAGTGTTTTCCTATACCTGCCAGCTCAGGTCTCTATAAACAAGCAGTCATACATCACAGTGTTTTATTAAGATAGATAAGAGACTGTGAGTGGTGGCAAGATGTAAATGTGGCGGGAAATATGGTTTATTATGTTCAGATTGCCTGGTTATGAATCACGAGGAGGAGAAAGAAGAAGAAGAAGGTGAAGAAAAAGAAGAAGAAGAGGAGGAGGAGGAGGAGGAGGAGGAGGAGGAGTAATATATTGTAATGGGCATTGGGCAATGGTATGGGGCAGAGTGGAAGGTCAGAAGTGGAATACGGTCACACCACCACCACCACCACCACCACCACCACCAGTACCTCAACCAATTACAAAAGGTCACGAATTACATTACGCGCTGCCTGATGTTGTAATTTGTTAATGTTATCTGAATTATGATCATGAGGAACGTCCCGGTGTTGTCCTGAGCTGGAGGCAGATGGGAGAATAAAACAAGTAAACAGACAAGGGAAGGAGAAACTGAGAGAAAGTCGGAAGAAAGTCAAAGGAAAGAAGGTAAGTCATAGGTAGAACTAGAAATGGCAATTAGCATAAGGCCTTAAAATGAGGATTGTGTATTGTCAATGAAAACGAAGGAATTGAAAGGATAAAACTAGTACACAGACAAGAGGAGAGACTGAGATAGAGAGAAAGAGAGAGGCAAGAATGTGAATCGCAGGTAGAAATGTAGAGATAGCAATTAGAATAAGGCCTTGGAATGAGGAATGAGTATTGCCAACGAAACGAGTCAAATGAGAGGCTAAAATAAATAAACAAACAAGAGGAGTGACTGAAATAGAGAGAAAGTCAGAGGAAAGAATGTGAATCGCAGGTAGAACTTTGGAATTGGCAATTATGATTAGTATTGCCAAAAAAAGGGGGAAATGAGAGGATAGAACGAGGAAACAGACGAGGAAAGGAGAGACATAGAGAGAACGCGAGAGGAAAGCAGAGGAAAGAAGGTAAATCGTGGTACTGGTAACTGTGAGAATGCTAATTAGAATAAGGCCTTGGAATGAGGAATGAGTATTGCCAACGAAAACGAGAGGGAAATAAGAGGCTAAAACAAGTAAACGGACGAAGAGAGACCGAGATAGAGAGAAAGTCAGAGGAAAGAAGTTAGATCATAGGTACTGGCAACTGTGGAAATGGCAATTATAATCAGTATTGCCAAAAAAAGGAAATGAGAGGATAGAACGAGTAAATAGACAAGGAAAGGAGAGACAGATAGTGAGAACGCCAGAGGAAAGTAGAGGAAATAAGGTTAATCGTAGTACTAGTAACTGTGGGAATGCTAATTAGAATAAGGCCTTGGAATGAGGAATGAGTATTGCCAACGAAAACGAGAGAAATGAGAGACTAAAATGAATAAACAGGCAAGAGGAGAGACTGAGAGATAGTGAGAACGCGAGAGGAAAGTAGAGAAAAGAAGGTTAATCGTAGTACTAGTAACTGTGGGAAGGCCAATTAGAATAAGACCTTGAAATGAGGAATGAGTATTGCCAACGAAACACACTTCTGCCTTCGTAATTTATGTGTGGAAATACTTCACCTCGCCACTTTGTTCTGGTAACACGGAGATATATTAGGACACCACTATTACCAATTGAAATATAGACCGGCAATGCAATTACAAGCAACCATTAAGACCATTTATCTCAAACACTTCCCTGGCATCACTTGTATAATAGACCCATCTCGACAAGGCGATAGGAAGATAATGATAACAATAATAATGATAATAATGATAATAATACAATGTTACCGCTTGTTTAGTTGGAAATAACGGTGATTTTTATGGGTAAAGGTGTTAGTGAAGGTCATTAAGGTGATTAACAACGCCAGGTGCGAGTCAAAGGTACCTGTGGAGGGATGAGGGAAGGGCGCCAGGTGAGGGGCTAATAGGAATGAAATGTGTGTGCGTGAAGCTGCCTCGTGAACACTACTTAGATTGGTGCCTTGTTGTTAATGGTGAGATTTACTCGTGGTTCTCCTCTTCCTCTTCTTTGCTCCTCCTTCTTTTTTCTTCTTCATTATTACCTTCATCATTTTTATATCTTAATTTGGGTTTTTTTTATGTATTTATTTATCTTTTTCTTTTTCTTCTTATCCTTCTTCTTCTTCTTCTTCTTCTTCTTCTTCTTCTTCTTCTTCTTCTTCTTCTTCTTCTTCTTCTTCTTCCTCTTATCCTCCTCCTCCTCCTCCTCCTCCTCCTCCTCCTCCTCCTCCTCCTCCTCCTCCTCCTCCTCCTCCTCCTCCTCCTCCTCCTCCACTTCAGTAAGTATTAGAATTCCTGCTACTTCCATTTACGGCATTATGTTTTGCCTCTCTCAATATTGGTTCTTAGTAATCGCTTTAGTAGTAGTAGCAGCAGCAGCAGCAGTAGTAGTAGTAGTAGTAGTAGTAGTAGTAGTAGTAATAGGAAAAGTAGAAGTACCATCAGTAGCAAGGAAAACAACAGTAGCAGTAACTTAACCTACAAAAAATTAAAGAAAATAAACTTTTAAGATTTCAATATCAACATTTTTTTTTCTTCAGGTGAGCACAAGAAGGCTGGTGGGAATAAGCACAGTTACCTTTCTTGTTCCCATGATTCACTTGTTGACTTGTTTTCATTCTGTGCCCACCTCTGCCTCGTTCGTTGTCGCCTCGTAGATCGCCCCTAAGCACCAGTATTTGAAGGTTTAAGTAAATGTTATGTAAATGAGTAATCAGTGGGAATGAAGAACACGAAACGTTAATTACAGGTAAACTCGTAAACCTTTCAGAAGCTTGAGTGTGATTTTCTTTACAATCCTCGTGTGATTTTACTTTATCTTCGCCTTTATTTTTTCCCCCTCTCACTCTCTTTATATTTTATTTATTTGTTGGTTTATTCTTTTTTGCATTTCTGTCTTCCATCTTCTTGATTTTTAATATTTTGGTTTTAGTTCTTTTGATGTCTTGGTTTTTTTTTCATCTTTTTTTATTTGATTGTTCTGTGTTTTTCTTGTTTGAATGAAGTTTTCTCTCTCTCTCTCTCTCTCTCTCTCTCTCTCTCTCTCTCTCTCTCTCTCTCTCTCTCTCTCTCTCTCTCTCTCTCTCTCTCTCTCTCTCTCTCTCTCTCTCTCTCTCTCTCTCTCTCTCCTCAAACTCTTGCATTCTTCCCCACTGATCTAAAAAAAGCGCTGATTCAAACCGTCTCGAGTCTGCAGAAAATATTTGAACCAGAAATTCGAGGCTTCATCCAAATAGGTAAATTTTTCTTAGGCTAAATATATAAAAACCGACTCAGGTATTCACACAGTGCACCTGTAATCAGTAGCTACAGGTTGCTACGGGTTATCTACATAAGATTTTAATCGAGATGATGTAACATTTTGATAACCGCAATTACAGCGTATAAAATAAACTGGGACGAGAAATCTGGACTGCTTTACTGCGCCTGGTATTGGTCGTAGCGATGCCCGGCTGGCGCTGCCCTAATAACGTGTTGCAATATTGTGTACAGTTGATGAGGCGGTGTCTTCTCGTAACTTTGCTATCCTTGCTTACTGGGAACGCTCGCCCATTGAGTGTTCCCATGTGTGTGTGTGTGTGTGTGTGTGTGTGTGTGTGTGTGTGTGTGTGTGTGTTGAAAAGTATTTGGTAAGGAAAACCTGCTCACTATCACATAAATTTTCAAAGAGAAATCTCGAGCAACCATATTTTTGCATAACTTTTCTATAGCAGTCGTTCACCTGATCATAATACTCCTTAATACTCACCTACTCACCTGCAAACATCACCTGTACACACTTCACCTGTACTTACACCTGAACTTTCACATACCTATATATTCTTTATACCATTAATACACCTGTTACCGGTTACCTGTGCATTTATCCATGTACCTGTAGACTTCTAGAATACACATGAGGACTTATACACTCATCTCGTTCCGTCACATGATAAAAAGAAAAAAAGGAGTATTGAGATTTACATTTAGTTCTTACCACCAATATACACGAAATCTGGCCCTGCTATTACCACTTCTTAAGGCAAACAATAATGAAGGACGCCACTGTAACCAATAGAAGGAAATAGGCACCATTACCTTGTTTGTGGAAATCAGTGGTTCTTTGGCTCAGTAATGGAAGCTCACCCTTCGTTTTCTCTCCCCATTATAAGTTATCCAGGAAGTGACATCGGTGGCGTGTTCTAATACTAGTCATCAGTATCGCTGCATTAAGGAGAGGTGGGCGTTCCTGCTTCCTCTCGTATATGGATGTGTCTTATTTGTGGTGGTCTTTTTTTATATTTTTTGTACCTAGGTTTGTTTATTTAAGGGAATGTTGCTCGTGGGAAAGTAATACCCAGTGTGCTGGTGTCCTGAAGGGTTGGTGTGTGTGTGTGTGTGGGTGTGTGGTGGGGCTGTGTGGCTCCAGCTTTCTCTCTGTTTTGGTTTTGTGTCCATTTGTGGTTTGGTTGATTCCTTTCCGTTGTTTTCACCTTGATGGTAAAATAGTGTGATTGGGGATGGTTTGTGTTTCGCCTCCAGCTCGTTGTGTTTTGCTTTTCTATTTTTTTCTTCCTTCCAATCTCTGTATTTTGATGTCCACTTAAGGGCTTTCACATCATTAACTTCCGTGTACATTTTTTTCTATTTTTCTCTCTTTTCTGATCCCTTTCTTCATATTTTCTATTTATTTACTCTATATTGCAATTTTCTACTGTATACCTTCTTTTTATCCATATATCTCACATTTCGTTTTTTTTAAGTTCTCCGTTTTATTATTTTTTTTCAGGTTTCTTTTCATTTTTTTTAGTTTTATATTCCATTCCTTCATCATATTTTTCTTTCATTCCAGTTTCTCTCATGTATTTTATTTGGTTTCATTGTTTTTCTATTTCATTAATTCATTTTACATTCCATAAGTCTCCTTTATATGTTCCTTGTACGTTTTTACCTCCTTGTTTCAGCTAACCACTTCTGTACCACAACGCTTCCCTCTCACTCCCACCACACACTCCATCACCACACCCCGTCACCCTCCCCACCATCCTCCTTCCCTCAATCTCACATTCCAAACTTTCTCTCATTTTACCTTATTTCACTCACCTGCGAGCCTCCTCCTTACCTCCCTTCTTCCCTCTGTGTTCCTCATTCTCTCTCACTCTCCCCCCAATCACTCCCTCATTCGTTCCACTCTCCACTGCTGCCTTACCTCGCCCCTCCCGCTTCGTCTTCATCCATCACAGGGCCCGCGAGGAAAGACTTAGCCCGGCAGATTCCTATTTTGAGGCGAGTCAAAACATACCTGGTGTACCGCGCTGATAATTAAGACTCAGGTGTGGAGAGAGAGAGAGAGAGAGAGAGAGAGAGAGAGAGAGAGAGAGAGAGAGAGAGAGAGAGAGATTCTGCTACATTTCAAGGTCAGTAAGCCTACCTGTGCAGCATAAGAGGGCAGGTGTGAGCTGCTGCAGGATGTCAGTGCAGCATAATGTTTGAGTAATGTCGCCTCAGAATATAATAAGCTGCCAAATTTAGGAGTTAGTTACCTTAATGAGAGAGAGAGAGAGAGAGAGAGAGAGAGAGAGAGAGAGAGAGAGATACACACAAACACACATAATCACACACACACACACCAATTGGTAGTTGAAGGATTAAACACCAAAAACTTTGTGATTCGTCTATAATCGGCCAAGCACACCCACACCCACACACCAACTCCCCTGCCAGACTACCTACCCGTCCTGCTGTGAGTAGCGTAACAATACCCGTGACAGTAATTACGAGGGTTTTGATGGTGTTTGTAGGCTATCTAAAAGCTCACTGTATAGGAGTAACTGGAGGAAGTTGAGTCGGAGGGGAGAGAGAAGTGTGAGGAGGATGGAAGAGGTAGAGATATTGAGAAGAGATATAAAACAATTACTTCGGGTCTTTAAAGAATAACACTTGCGTCATTTTATCATATTCGTTTTCTTTTTCTTATTAGAACGCTTAGTATTGTTTCGATATTTAATTTACGACTTGAAAAATATAAGAAACATATGGCAAGAGATAATATCCAATAAAATAAAGAAAATGCTCTCGTAATATCTTCAGGACCCCCATTTACACTGACGTCATCGGATCCTAAACAGAAATGACACCTGCTCGCCTTCCTCCCAGTGTCCTTCAATTCCCAGTGTTTTCCGGGCATTTCCAAATATTTTTCCAGTGCATATTTGTAGTAGTAATAGATGGAAGAGAGGAGGAATGGAGGAGGAGGAGGAGTAAGAAGGAATGAATGGAGAGTGGTGGTAGTGGTAGTAGAAGGAGGAGGAGGAGGAAAAAGGCAGGAGAATGGTGTTTCCTGACTCATTCGTGAAGGAAAACCAGAATTAACCTGTTCACAGTGCTTACCATGAAAACATCAGTGTGTGTGTGTGTGTGTGTGTGTGTGTGTGTGTGTGTGTGTAGGGAGTCATCTGAACAATGCTGGAATTAATAGGTTCTTATATATTTTCTACTTTGGTGTTCCTTGTTTGTTCTGTTTTTATTTGTCTACACGAGTACTTGAAGGAATGTGTTTTAAAGGAAGTATTGATTCGGGGCAAGATTCTTTATTGACACGTCTTTAAATTATACTTATTTTGTGCCATTAGTGCGTCTCCTAAATAAAAAAATAAATGAAGTAAATATTTTTGTGCTGGTAAAGGAGACTATAAATGACTCGCTACATTTTACTTGTTTATAATAGAAGAAAAAATTAAGTATATGATGCATTCCATATTGATGATTATTATTCTTTGCATCCTTTCTCAATATTTTTTTTCTAGTTCAGGTTACCACATCGATAACGCAAGGCAAGGCTCGTAACATCGAAGGAAGAGTAAAGAATAGCGAAATTAAGCTGATCCACACTAAGTCATATTAAAAGTCATAGTTTTCTCGTAACCTCCCCAATTTATTCCTTACACATGATCCATCGTTGAGAATTAAAAGCGAGGTGGTGACAGCTGATAACGAGTCTTGCTTCATCCGTTTATCAACCCCAATATAAACACTCGCTTTTTACATCTTCGTCGCATCAAACCTTAAAACGCAAGAGAAAAAGCTGCCCAGGACTCACACAGACCAACTTCTGACACTAAGGAAGGTTTGGTAACGCCCTGAAGGCCAGATGCAGCACTTGTGAGGCGGTGAGACGGCTTATGGTGCCCCGAGGCTGGTGATGTCACGGGAGGAGGCGGAAGGAGGCAGGTGAAGAGACGAGGAAAGGTGTGCGTGGGAGAGTAGGAGGAAGAGGCAGGTGTTTGTTTATGGGAGGAAAAAGACGAGGAAAAAGTATGTGGGAGTGTATGAGAGGGAGGGAGAAGAGCAAGAAAGTTAGGGGGAAGAGGAGGGACAGAAAACAATTGGACGGAAGACAGAAACAGACAGATGGGTGGTAATGATGACTGCTGAGCATGATGGGGCAAGACAGACTGATGAGGGAGGAGCATGGGGAAGGATAGGAAGCCCCCACCTTCTCCTCACTACCCTCCCCCAGCCTCTTCTACGCCCTTCTTTGACCCTCACTTGCCGACGCTCTGGGGAAGGGAAGAAATGAGAGACAGATGAGGGAAAATATAACAAAATAAAGATAGATGAGGATAAATGAGGATACTTATCATATTTTTCTTCATACACAACCGAAAGAGAGAGAGAGAGAGAGAGAGAGAAAGAGAACCATCAGTCAGAAAAAAAAAGAAAAGTGAAAAATTGAAAGCCAGACAAACAAAAGGAAAAATAATGTGTGTCTATGACGTAAAAGACGAGAGCGAACGAGCAGCAGTACTGTCCCCCCCGACAGTCAACACCGCACTGACGAATAGCGACCAAGCACGATTCCCAGCGAGCCATTCTGTGGTTAGCTAATTGCCAAATGAGAGGCTGCGGGAGGCTGGGTAATGCCGGGTCCTGACTCCCTCGTTTTCCCTCTGCGCTCCCTTGAACAGCAGCGTCTGTACTCCCGCCAATGTCTCCCTTTAGAGCTCAAAAGACCCTCCCTTTGCCTCCCTTTCCCACCTGTCCTTCCCCGCCAGGTATTTAGAAACCCACAGGTATGAAACTCACGGATGCATCTGAGTGGTAAAAGCAGTAAAAGGTGGAAAGTTTGCCAGAAAGTAACGTTCAGTGGAGAGAGTCGAGAGAGAAAGAGAAAGAAAGAGAGAGATAGAGAGGAGAGAAGAATCAACGCTACATGGAAATTTTGAAGCAATACTGTGACGATAAAGGCTGCAACAAAAATACGCTGTGCTCCTCCAATTCCCCGTTAAAAAAAGACACAGCATCGGTACATTCGTGGGTTGTGGCGAGTCCATTCCCTGCACTGTCATCCTGGGTCAGTATTAGTGTCTTTAGCTCCAATATCTCAAGTACAGATTCCTGGGTATCAGCTCTGCCACTGCTTACCCGCTCCATCCTGGCGGCCACCCATTCCATGCTCCTCCAACAGTAGTGAGAGGAAGCAGACTGAACCCTCCCACCCCTCACCCTCCCTTCTATTTACCCTCCCCTTCCCTCTCCCAGTTCCTTCATCGCCTAATTACCGGGTTGTAGAGTTCGCTGGACCTCCTTTTAAAACTCTCATTTGGCTAATTTCTGCTTGCATTATGCGGCGAACCACCACGACCTAGCTATTTCGAAGATGTTTTTCCTTTCTACTTAAGTTCCTCCCTTGCAGTCAGATTATGCAGTGCGCCGCAATGAGGGTATTTATAAGCCTTACCCTTAACATATACCCACCGGAGTGTTTATTTTTGTTACCTGTCCGCCTCGATTTACGCTGCAGAAGTGTATCTGTTGTATCTTTTCGTTTCTTTTTTCTTTCGTCTTTTTTTTTTACAATTCGGTGAGCTTAAGGAAATTTCAATGCTTCTTAGGTAGTAATCCAGAAGCTCTTGACTGACTGAAGCAGGGGAGAAAGTGCATAAATCTTCATAAATAGCAAAGAAATGAAGGCTTAGAGAGAGAGAGAGAGAGAGAGAGAGAGAGAGAGAGAGAGAGAGAGAGAGAGAGAGAGAAAGGAAGTAGGTAATAATTTGGAGGTCACGAGGGAGAGGGCAAGACTTGGGAGGGAGGGAGAGGTGGAGAGAGGGAGAGGACAGGGAGGGGTGGAGGGGTGATGGGCAGGGAGTTGGCAGGGGTAGCTTAAAGGTGTGTTAGGGTGACACGATAATAACAGACGAAGACAAAAAACAATTCACGATAGAGAGGAGGAAGGGAGAAGAGGAAAAGGAGGAGGAGGAGGAAGAGGAGGAGAGAGAGAAGACAGATTTTGGTGGTATCTACAGAGAGAGAGAGAGAGAGAGAGAGAGAGAGAGAGAGAGAGAGAGAGAGAGAGAGAGAGAGAGCAAGGTTCATCTTCTCCCTCCCCTCCGTAGTGCGTAGTAATAGCTAACTTCCGGTCATCAGCAGGTGAAGGGGTGGGGAGCGGTAGGAACGGGGGGCGGGGGGGGGCGTGGTGGGGCGGAGAGTGAGGGACCCGCAGGCGACACTCTCTCGCTCCTTGCAGCATCTCTCTCTCTGTACATTTTCTTCCTTTTATTTTTCCCTCCTAGCCACCGAGTTTGGCACAATATCGAGTACCTGGTGGTGTGCTTACCTGTAAACTCTACTGATTACCTGTCTTATGGCTTTCCCTGTCTGACGATCTTCCCTTCTGCATTTTTCCCCGATCACAGAGCAGGAGGAAGGGCAGGAGGGACGGGGGCTGCTTTGTGAGGCGTTCTTTGTTCTCCTGACCCTGC
This sequence comes from Portunus trituberculatus, assembly GCF_017591435.1. Classification (NCBI taxonomy): domain Eukaryota; kingdom Metazoa; phylum Arthropoda; class Malacostraca; order Decapoda; family Portunidae; genus Portunus; species Portunus trituberculatus. The sequence goes on from NC_059276.1 coordinate 7,435,273, forward strand.
TGGTACGCCTCCCCCGTCCCTCGCCTCCTCTTCCGATCATGCATGCTCGAGAGACTTGTGGGACGCGTCGAGGGAGGAGCATCAGTCACTGTCTCGCTCCGTGGACGTGGATTAGTGGATCTTTTTATAACGCGGGCAGATTACGTGGGTCGGGAATAGTCGGGTAGGATCGGGCAACATCGGACAGGGTCGGGTGGAGTCGGGCAGTGTCGGAGAGGGTCGGGAAAAGTCAGGGTGTAGTTGGGGTGAGCTGCAGTGGGCTTCTAATACAAGGCCTCGTCACACTTCATCTCTCTCGCCCCCAATCAGTCGCTCACAAGCAGAGGTGAGGCCGTAATTATTGGCTGCCTCGTGTCATAAATATTCAGGGCGTTGTGATGGGTACCGAGATCGCTGGTGCCCATCAAGATTTCAGGGCTTTTTGGGGGTGAGTGTTTTTTGTATAAAGGGTGTGAGGTGGTCAAAAACTGCCTTCCAAGGGGCTGGAATATGATAATGAGTGTTAATAGTTTTACCACCAGCAAGGAAATGACTGGTATTGTTGTTAATGGTCCTTTTCCGACTTTTTTTTTTTTGTACTTTTGATACTATTACCACCACCACCACCACCACCACCACCACCACCACTGCTGCTACTACTACTACTACTACTACTACTACTACTACTACTACTACTACTACTACTACTACTACTACTACTACTACTACTACTACTACTACTACTACTACTACTACTGCTACTACTAGTACTACTTCTATTACTACTATTATTACTACTGCTGTTTTTACTGTTACTGCTATTACTACTACTACTACTACTACTACTACTACTACTACTACTACTACTACTACTACTACTACTACTACTACTACTACTACTACTAGTATAATCGATATCACTTCTGGTATTTTCATCCTATAACAGCCGAGAGAGAGAGAGAGAGAGAGAGAGAGAGAGAGAGAGAGAGAGAGAGAGAGAGAGAGAGAACAAAGACACACGGACACAGGGACACTCTTATGCTAGGGTAGGAAGTCAGGATCATCTCTGTGTAATAAAACCCTTAAGAATATGCAGACATCTTGCCCCCAAAATGCGCGGCGCTCGATTAACCATTTCCGGCTTCGCTCCTCCTCTCGACAGACGGCGCAGCGCAAAAACTGGATGGTATTAAGTGGCGCCGTAATTTTTAATGTTATATATGAGCGTTATCTCAGGAAGGTCGACCCCTGGATGGTTGCGCGGAGAGGGAAGATCGAATACCATGGGAAAGAGACAGGATGGAGTTTGGAGTACCGGAGTGTAAGTATGAGGAAGTGTGGAGCTGGATTGGAGGTAGTAGTAGTAGAAGGAAGTAAGGTTAACCGCTTCAATAATGAGGCGCATTTTCTATCTGGATTTCAGAGTGTGATTAGTCGATTTTGTTTGCATTAAGAAAGGTTTATTCAGGCCTAAAGATTAATAGCCAGAGCATTTACTATTGTAACTCCAACATATGTTCCTGAAAGTGTATAGAATTGCCATAAATAGTAACCAGAATGAATATGAGAAGAGGTTAGGGTGAAGGGGGAAAAATAGTGTGAAATCTTTTAAGTTGAGTGAAGTGAAAGTTGTTTAGATTTCTTGCTTTTTAGTGAGGCTGGATTCTAGTGTGATAGGAAATAGGGTTTAGTTTAATGGGTAAGAATTTAACTGTGATGTCCATTAGTTTATTCAACCTTATATCTCTATTGTGCATTATTATTTTTTTTTTGTGAGGATTGAGCATGAAGATATTTGTTTTTCTCAGTTTGTTTTTAAAGGTAACGAAATCATGGCATCATTTATTCATTTCTGCATCTTTTAATTTTATGTTTTTTCTATCATGATTTATTTTTTAGTTATGTGATGCAGGAGGGACTTAGCTGTGTTTATTTGATGTTTTCCTTCCTGCTTTGTGTGTGTGTGTGTGTGTGTGTGTGTGTGTGAGAGAGAGAGAGAGAGAGAGAGAGAGAGAGATATAGTATAGACATTAACCCTACGAATTTATGCTTTGTATTCCTAACATTAACTCGACCTGATCCTTTTCCTCCCATATTCTTCCGCGACATCATATCATTACTCCATATTTACACCGTTTTTTGGGAGGTGAAAAGAAACACAGGTAAGAGAAAGACCCACAGGTACCCGCTACTAATTCTCATCCCAGTGGTACAGGCGAGGACAGGTGCACTTTCCATATACCTGTTGCTGTTTTTGTATTCCAGTGTTACCTAATTTTCCCTGTGTGTTAGATTGTAATGGCGCTGTACCCTTAGTTCACTCTGTCTGGTGGAACTGAAGGCTTGTTATTTTCATCAAATTCACGGTAGGTACCAGGTTGACCCGTACTTCCGGAGCGTTGTGCAGCGTTACGTAACCTGCACTTTTGTTTTTAGCGGGAGAAAGTTTGTGTATGTGCTCGTCTCCTTTTTATTGAGACAAGCGAGTTTTTTTTTTCTACGATGGTGTGTTTTTGTGTGTCTGATTTAAGGGTTTAGCAAGTGTGTGTGTGTGTGTGTGTGTGTGTGTGTGTGTGTGTGTGTGACATGCGTTTTCTGTGTTCTTTTTAATCTTGACCATTTTTTTCTCCTTTAATGCCATTCCATTTCCTTTATCATCCTTTACCTCCATTTCCTCCACGTCCATTTCCTTGTTTTTATTCTCTTTGTCATCATCCTCGTGTCCTCTCCACTTCCCTCGTGCCTGTCCTCTCATCGTCATCTCCAACATCCTCCTCATTCTTCTTCTCTTCTCTCATCCTTCTTCAACGCCATCGTCTTCTGTCTTTCCTCCTCCTCATCTTCCTCTCCCCCCAAAGCCACCATCTCTTACCTCCCTCTCCTCCTCCTCCTGTCTCTACCACGGGAAACCACAGAGACGTGAGGTGCCTTCAGATTCCTTATGCACTTGTAAGGTCTAATGACATGCAGTTGTGCTTGGAGTGTGTGTTGGAGGCTGGCGGGTATGCGCTGGGGAGACCCTCTTTGTTGCGAGCAGAACGGCGTGTCGCAAAGACTTCTTGTGGAGTTACTTTGGTTATCAATGGATTATATGTGTATACTTGACAGCTGACGTGTTCCTGATACATCTGAAAGGAACGAGAGGATTACACTGGTGGTTTAGAGAGAGAGAGAGAGAGAGAGAGAGAGAGAGAGAGAGAGAGAGAGAGAGAGAGAGATATTAAGCGTATGTTGGAAGAGAGTAATTGTGTAAATTACGTGTGTATATGTATACTTCGTGTGTGTGTGTGTGTGTGTGTGTGTGTGTGTGTGTGTGTGTGTGTGTGTGTGTGTGTGTGAGCATGTCCAGCTTTATTATTCTATTGTTCCTTGGGGCGTGATGAGGCAATCCAGCGGCGGCGAGGCAGTGTGTGAGGGTGAGGGACACAGACCACCGCTCATGTCAGGAGTGTTCTATTATGCATTTCTAATTGGAGAATGTCGCCAGGTATGAGGGCTGATGCTGATTTTGGCACGCTACCGTGTGTGTGTGTGTGTGTGTGTGTGTGTGTGTCATTTACATTTCCAGTATTACCCCATGACTATTAGTTTTATTCATACTTCCGTTTCTACTTTACGAGAGAGAGAGAGAGAGAGAGAGAGAGAGAGAGAGAGAGAGAGTAGACAGAGAGAGACGCCCTGGCCGAGACGCAAACTGAAACGCACGTAACAAGACGCGAGACAGCCGTTCGAACAGACAGCTTAGCCACGATCTTACGCTTCACTCGTTCATCATCGTAATTCAAGGCTTGCCACACTTTTTCATGGAAGGAACGCACTGTCCCGACTCTAATGACGGTCTGTGGACGCACTTGTCTTGTTTACAGCCGGGCGGGGGATGGACAGATGCTGGGAGGCGGGCAGGGCAGCACCACCTCGCCCGCTTCAAGGTCACGGCTGCATGTGGAGTAGTGGTAGTGTGTGTGTGTGTGTGTGTGTGTGTGTGTGTGTGTGTGTGTGTGTGGAGTCGCCGCTGTTTCTCCACTTTATTTTGTGGAGTAGGAAGTCTGGGGAGCATTTATTTATTGATTACTGTTGTGTATGCTTGACTTGCTAATTGTTCAAGCTGTAGTGTTGTATGATTTAGCCTTTATAAGGTGATTTCTTGTGTGGAAGTTTCTTGGCGTGAAGAAAAATACGTGAAACTGAGTTTTATTCACTATTTAAGATTTAGACTTACTGGTGGCGCTTGTATGGTAATTATGAAGGGAGGTGTCATAATGGTGGTTACAATAGTGGTAGTAATAGTAGTGGTATTGTTAAAATTAGTTGTAGTAATACCAATAATACTAAAAGTAGTACTTATAATACCAATAGCAACAAAAGCATAAATCAGAAGGCAACGACAGCACAAAGTCAGCAGCAAACACACTCGATTCTGAAGGGTATAATTACCACGCCCTAACTCATAGCAAATTAACTCACACTGGGACTCTCGCTTGTACCTTATCGCCCCTGAAGCCTCGCAGCAACACTTCCAGATACTAGCTCTACTTTCTCCTCATTTCGCCCTGAGCCCTTCAGAACAGTACTGCCAGAGAGGAGCCACGCGTCCTGCTCATTCCCAACGCCTTGGGGTATTAGTGTGGCAACATGTGGCTTCATGTGTGGTTTGGTTCGGTTCATTTTCTAAAACACTGACGCACCTCTGTACTTTCAAAAAGGCTGTAGTTGAAATTACACGGTTTTTGTTAAGGATGTTTCTGTCGTTATAGTGAGACATTAACATTATTATAACGAGAAAATGAATTATAAAGTGTTAATTGTTTACATGCGTTTTTAAATTAGATATAATAAAGATTGCATGGCGTTTGTTAAGGCTGTTTCTGTAGTTTTAGTGAAACATTAACATTTGTGTGAAAGCTTGAGGCAGGTAACTCAAGAGATGGAAATAAACACTGCCTTAAACTAAAAACCAGGGATGTGGCCTTCTCTACCAGAGCCGCAGAGAATGGAGAAAACACAAGCACAATAACAAAGCTCCACTTTAATGAAAGCTCCTCCTTCTCCAACACACACTTGAACTATATGGACGTTGGTCGCCACTAAGAGAAGTAGCTGCTCTAGTGCTGATACCACGCCCAACCACTTCACACACGGCCGTCCCTGGCAGCACACGGGTACAGGATCCCAAGGAGAGGACGAGGAATGGAGCAGGGTGTAGGGGTGGAGAGTAGGTAGAGCGTTACCCAGCGTTGACCAGGATTGAAGCAGGGGGTGGATGCAGAACCACCAGCAAGGCCGAGTAATATGGAGTTTCATCCAAACGAACTAGAGCACTACACTGAACATATGAGAAAATCAGCCCCAACATTATTTTTTCCAGGAATGTGTACTACACGAAATCTATAATCTTGTAGCTTTAGTGCCCATCTCAGGTTGCTATCATTTGCACCTCTAAATCTGGAAATGTAGACTAAGGATTTATGATCCACTTCTAAAATAAACTCCTTCCCTCTAAGGTAATATTCAAAGTGTTGAATACCAAAACAGACGGCAAGGCCCTCCTTTTCAATGGTGGAGAATCTCTCTCGATCCCGACGTTTTCGACTGGCGTACGTAACTGGGTGAGGCCAGCCGTCCACATATTGAAGCAGGACTGCTCCTAGACCGTGGTTTGAAGCGTCCGTTCGTTGCACGAAAGGACGAGTGGAATCCGGTAGCCTTAAGATGGGGGTAGACTGGAGAGCTGCTTTTAAGATGTTGGAAGCTCCTCTGATGTTCGTCAGTCCAGACTAGTGGTTCGGTGACGCCCTTGGGGAGGTGGTCAGACAGACAACTTGTGTAGGAGGAAGCCTGGGGGATAAAGTCTCGATAAAAAGATACCATACCCAAGAAGGATCGAAGTAGCTTTTTGGTACTTGGGGGACTGCAGAAAGAAATGGCAGAGACTGAGACTATCATTTTGAGGACAGCGTCTTACCGTCAACAATGAAGCCCAGATACTGGATGGATCCGAACCCAAATCGACACTTCCATACTCGAGCAGTGAGGCCGTGTTCTCGAAGACGCCAAAGTACAGACTTAAGGGCAGTGATGTGTTCTGTCCAGGTTGTTCCATAGATGAAAATATTATCGAAGTAGAAAGATATTCCAGTTAGTCCGGCTAAGACGATCCTCATTAATCTGATGTAAATGGCACAAGCTGTAACTAAACCAAATGGGAGCCGGCAGAATCCCATTAGTCCTTTGGGAGTGGGAAAAACAGTAAGTGGCTTAGCACTATCAGTGAGTGGAATCTGATAAAAGGTTTGAGTTAGATCAATCTCACTGAAATACCTACTCCCTTGAAACTTATGGAGATCTTCAGTTATGGTATTGATAGGTTCTACATTGAAAACTGATGGCATTCAGAACTACAGTTGATGGCCATACGGTAGCTGCCTGTCGATTTCCTTACCATAACTGGGGAGCAATGAGGAGATGAAGATGGCTGGATGATTCCCTGGTGGAGAAGTTGGTCAACCTCCTCTTCAAAACAAGACTTCAGATGTACAGGGATCGGATACAATTTGCACTATACACGCTCCGAAGAACATGCTTCTAGGTCATGCATTATGGTAGATGTAAATCCAGGGGTTTTAGAGAAGATATCCTGGAAGTCAGAAAGAAGAGACATCAAGTCATTCTTTTGCGAAACCGTCAATGTACGTTCAAGATCAGGAGAACTAGGAGGGTCTATCTCTTCTACATCTTCACGACCGTCAGGAGATACCGGAAGGAGATCTGAGGTTCTGTAACCCCTTCCTCAAGCGGGGAGAAGTTCAAGTTGGTATCAGCCTCTGTATCAAAGGGAGAAAGTTCATCCAACACATTTACTTGACGTTGGTCGCCACTTAGAAAGGTCGCTGCTCTAGCGCCGATACCACGCCCATCCACTTCACACACGGCCGTCCCTGGCAGCACATGGGTACAGGATCCCAAGGAGAAGACTTAGAATGGAGCAGGGTGTAGAGGTGGAGAGTGGGTAGAGCGGTATCCAGCGGTGACCAGGATTGAAGCAGGGGGTGGATGCAGAACCACCAGCAAGCCTGAGTAATATGGTGTTTCATCCAAAGGCTGGTCTGGATTCAGGCTGGCTACACACGGCTGTCAGGAGACTAACTCAGGTCCCCGAAAGCGAGCGGTGAGCAGAGTTTCACGGGAGAATACTTCTGCAGCCAGAGATGCTGAGTCTAGGTAGTGTTGACTCGGCCAGAGCTCAGGAGAATTTGCCTTCCCTCGGTCTCGTCGCCCAGGCGTCAGGTCGGAAACCGGAATTCAGTGCAGGAGACGGTACCTCGAAGATCCGAAATGTGAAGCAAAGAGATAGCGTAACAAAACGACCATCAATAAGCAAAACAACCATCAATAAGAAAGAAGATAGTTCCAAAGTACTCCGATAGTTTCTGGCCTTGTTATCTTTAAATTAACAAGCTGATAGTTTAACCCCTAGTTGTCTTCACAATTTGTATAACATGAAAGTCACTTAAAAGAGTCTATTAACTTATGTGGGTTTTGAAAAATAGTAAAAAGTCAGGATAAGAGAGGTTACATAGTTTTAAAAAGGTTTCTATAGTTTTAGTGAAAAATTAACGTTTCTGTAACATGAAAATAACTTCAATGAGTATTTATGTGGGTTTTGAAATAGTGAACAAATGCATGATGAGAGGTTACATAGTTTTTGTTAAAAGTGTTTCTGTAGTTTTTGTTAAAGATTAACATTTCTATAAAATAAAAATAAATTAAAAACAGTCATTATTCTTTGAGTTTTGAAAATAATAAGAGAGGTTACATAGTTTTTTTTAGGGATGTTTCTGTAAGTGTAGTGACAAATTAATATTTCTACATTACGAACACGAAAACCAATTATGAGAACCTATTTATTAAGTGTGTTTTGAAAGTAGTTGTGATGAGAGAGCAAAGTGTTTCAGAATAATGACCTTTGTGTGTCCGTCTGTTTGTCTGTGTCTGTGCATTCATTATTTCACAGTACAACTCGCTACCACTTTCAATTAACTCACCTTATTATATCATCCACAGGTGTCATCGTCATTTATCATCGACCGCTGCTGGCTCGCGTCGTGGGTATGTGAGTGTTACTTGTGCTTTGGAAACTTAATCACTTACTGTATGATGAATGAAAATAACTATACAATACATGGGAAAACATATTGTAAACCCTTCACCTCCCTAACGTATGGGAGATAAATACTGGCAGCAATATAGATCAATAACCGTGTGACGTAGAGGCGAAAATAATTTTGAGTCAATTTAATTACACGCAAAGGTATATTTTCAATACAAGCGGATGATAAGGTAGTAGATTATAGGCGCCTTAAACCTGGTCAGGGTGAGTCTGCCAGCTGATTGAATGCACATGGGGAGGCCAGGGGTAGGGAGGATGTGGGGAGGTGGGGAGGTGAAGAGGACGGCAGGTGACAGGGAAAAGGGGTGGAGGTTAAGGATGGAGAGGAAAGTGGGGAGTGTTAGTAGAGGAAGGGATAGATAGTGGTAGAAGACTGAGAGATAAGAATAAGTGCTGATTTTGAGGTGAAAGGCAAAGGTACAAGAAGAAGGAAGCTGAACGAGTAAAAACTAGAACATACCTAGGATTATATGACAGTAGATGATACAGGACTGCTTGAGAGATCTAGAATGTTGATTTTTGAGGCGTAAGGCGAAGAAACATAGAGAAAAGGATACTGAAGGGGATGCAATGAGAGGAACCTTAAGATTACTATACAAATTAAATAAATATACGACAGTAAATGATTCGGGACTGGCTGAGATATATTAATGAGTGTTGATTTTAAGGCGAAAGGCGAATGAAATAAGGAAATAGGAAAAGGAAGCTGGAGGGGAAAAATTGGAACATACTCAAGATTACTATACAAATGAAAGGAATATATGACAAATAATGGATGATACGGATCTGACTGAGAGATACTAGCATTGATTTTGAAGTGAAATACGAAGGAAATAGGAAAATAATAATGAAAGGGAAACAGTTGGAACACACTCAAGATTACTATACAAATGAAAAGAATATATGACAAATAGTAGATGATACGGGACTAGCTGAGAGATACTAGCGTTGATTTTAAGGTGAAAGGCGAAGGAAACATGAAAAGAATGCTGAAGAGGGAAAAATTAGAGTATATCAAAGAGCACTATACAAATTAAAGGAATATATGACAGGTTCTTGATACAGGACGCGACGATAAAGGAAGTAGAGACAGTCAAGAGGAGAAATAAAGGTCTTGGATGCTATGCCGTGGGGAGACTGTGTGTGGGGATTTGCTTGTCCTCCCCGCGGGGTGAAATAGCACTTCTCGCTCCGCTGACCAAATTGAAGGTAATTTTTAGGAACGACGTTGAACTCCCCCGCGAAAATTATTGACCATATTATCCCTACCTTTCCCCATTAATGAAGGCGATGGTACACCTGCGTGGCTGGAGAGAGAGGGAGAGGTGGGGGAGGGATGAGTGAGAGTAGTTTTTCCGGAGAGGGATGAGGGTTAATCAGGGGATGTACAGAGGCTGGTAGATGCGTGATTGGGGAGCTGGAGAGAGAGAGAGAGAGGATGTGGGGCTGGGAGAGGCATATAGTGAGAGGGATCAATGTTTGGGTGAGTGATTTGATGTACATTGGAGCTCCAGTCTGTACTTTGATGCTCACTTGTTAGTCTCGCTCATTGAAACTAGGAAGACGAACTGTTTACCGAGTTTTTAATGATTTTGTTTTTGTTTTATTGGTTTTATTATATTTTTTTCGTGCAGTTGTTCAGTTTCCTCGCGATGTGTAACTCGGGATTGGAAAGTTGTCTCGTTTGGTTCATTGTAGCGATATATATTCATTAACCCCCTTCAGTACCATGACGCATTTTCATATTCCTTCTGGTGACTATCTGGTGACTTTATACAGCTTCAGAAACTCATGTAGGGGGTTAGAATAGTGAAGACTGTGGCCATGAATCTTCTTACCTCCATAGACCATTCCTAATGCCAATAAAATGGGCTAATAATACACAATTATCAGGGTATAAATGTGTCCCAGTACTGAAGGGGTTAAATGTGGTTAACGGCGAGAAAAATTAAATAGCAGTAGATAACAGGACTACTACTAATAAAACAATATTCATTTAAGTCTGAACACATGCCAAGTTAGAATATTTCCATCCCAGCTGTCACAAATAAAGAAAATAGTTTTGCATTTATATTTACTTGCATTTTAGTATTTTTACATGCAACGAAAACGAAAATTTTAGCATAATATTACGTAAAGCGAAGCAATAACTGGGAGCAATACTGGTTCACTATCTCGTTTCGAAGCTAGTGAGCAGATCCGTCTAAGCCTCCTGAGCAAACCAGCGGCTCGAATCAGCTTCATAAACAAACGAAGCAATATCTCAGCCTGGAGTGATTCAGATCGCCTTCTCCTTCAGGCTATTTAAGCGAATCCTTGATGGGAAGCAGTTTCGGAGCTACGGAACACGCTGGAATGAGACAGGTGAGTGCATCAAGGGGTCATATGAAGGTCGTAGAGGTTTAAAAGGCTCAGTATTCTGTGTAATGAACCTTTTGATCTTTGGAATTTAAAAATGTGTATGATATTGAGTTAATGCTTGTGTTTGATGCTGAAAACTTAGGCAATGGTGTGTTTGTGCTTTGTTTGTTACGTGTCTGATATTGTGTGCGTGTGTGTGCTTTGTATATACTTGCATCTGATATTGTGTGTGTGTGTGTGTGTGTGTGCATTGCTTTAGAAGGATAGTGAAATGTTAGGTGTTGTAGAAATAGTTACGTTGCGTCGCAGTAAAAAATGAGCTACTTGTTTTAGAAGGTGAAAGTTTAAAACACAGCTAGAAACGCTCTGGACGAAGAACGCAGTAGTGAGGCGAAGGAAGTCTGAGGAGGTTAAGATGAGGTGACTTAACCCTCAGAATCCTAGATAGACAGACAGACAGGTAGACAGATAATGGATGAAGAACGCTGTAGTTAGGCAAGGGAATGTGTCACTTAACCCTCAGAACCCTAGATAGACAGACAGACAGATAGATAGATAGACAGATAATAGATGAAGAGTGTTGCAATAAGTGAATGTTCAGATCAGGAGACTTAACCCTTTTCAATCTAGATAGACAGATAGATAGATAAATGAAGTGAAAGATATTCCAACCCAAAACAAAATAACACATTTTATATTATAGTTCATCAGTAAAAGCACGTAAGAGTGACATTCCTAATTTAAATCATAGAGTGTGGCTTTTAGGTAGCTTCAAGGGGCATAGATAGACAGATAGATAGATAGCTAGACAGATAGATAGATAATGGATGAATGGTGCCGTTATGAAGCGAGAGGAGTGTTAAGAGATGAGGAGATTTGACCCTTATAACTCAAGCATATAGATAGATAAATAGAATGCAAGATATTCCAACCCAAACAAAAATAAGACCTTTTACATCATAGTCCATCAGAGAAAGAATTTAAGACTGACATTCCCATTTTAAATCATAGAGTGTGGTTTTTAGATGGCTTCAAGGGACAAGAAATCTGTTGCTGCGTTGTTCCTTCTTTGTGTTCCCTCGTGTTCCAATGTGAGGTGCCCAGTGGTGGATGGTCCGCCACTCTGCCCCTCTTATTATTATTGATCCTCATTGTGATAAGAAAATTTATGGTGCTGGTCAACATGGCGGCTGCGATGCCTCCTCCTCCTCCTCCTCCTCCTCCTCCCGTATCTTATTTTCTTTTCTCTCGTAAACATAACTTTTAAGCTCTCCGTTTTCAATTTGCTTTCTTGGTTCTTTTGCTTCTTCATTCATTCCTTACCGTTTATCTCCTTTTACTAGTATTAGATCTGTTTTTCTGTCATTCTCTGGTTGTTTGTGTATGGTTCTTGCCTCTCTCTCTCTCTCTCTCTCTCTCTCTCTCTCTCTCTCTCTCTCTCTCTCTCTCTCTCTCTCTCTCTCTCTCTCTCTCTCTCTCTCTCTCTCTCTCTCTCTCTCTCTCTCTGTGTGTGTGTGTGTGTGTGTGTGTGTGTGTGTGTGTGTGTGTGTGTGTGTGTGTGTGTGTTTGTTTGTCTCTGCCTGTCTCTATCTGTGTGTGTGTGTGTGTGTGTGTGTGTGTGTGTGTGTGTGTGTGTGTGTGTGTGTGTGTGTGTGTGTGTGCAGGAGTTTTCCCTTACACACACACACACACACACACACACACACACACACACACACACACACACACACACACACACACACACACACACACACATATTCCTTCGTGCGCCTCGGGTCGTAAGAATTCCATTGCCAAATTTAGATTAATTATAACCCAATCGAGGAGCGCGACGGAGGCACTGCAGGAGTCTCGTGGATCTCTCAGAAGGAGGAAATTAATAATACGAAGGGACAGAGTAAGCAGGGGAGGGAGACGCACCGACAAACGCACGAACGCCATCTGATATTAAAGGCATCAACTATTTGCAGGAGCGCCCCCTTAAATCTCCTGTCGCCATTCGCGGGTTTCTGTTGCTTTTTATTTGGATTTAAAACGAAGAGAGGCAAAGAGAAAAGGATTTAGTATATTTTTCGTATTTGTTTCATATTTTTTAGCCAATTATCTGAACATTTACCCCATTTATATTTCTTATTGTTTAGACCGAACACGTAACGATTAGAAAACGGACACAAACATCACTGAAATGACAAAAAAAAAAAATAATGTCTGAGGTTAAAAACTTCTCTCGTACTTCAAAACAATGTCTCAGGTTAAAAAAATATATATATATCTCGGTAACGTACTTCAGTCTCTCCACTAATAGATATTCTTTACTTTTTACGCGTACCCTAGCAGAAGTACTGTTTACAAATGCGTAGTAATCGAGTGGCTACCTTATAACATGTTTGAACATAGTAAACCAGGGATGCATATTTATTTAGAGATATGCAGTGAAGGATAATCTGTTCTGCTTGAGGAGAGATGAGCAATGAGAGGCTCGTAATGGAAGAGGAAGAGGAGTAAGAGGAGGAAGAGGTAGGAAGGACAGGAGGAAGAGGAGGGATAAAAAAAAAGTCCAGATGTGTTTTATTGATATTTTAAAACATTTGGATTGGAGAATTAGGCATGGAGAGAGAGAGAGAGAGAGAGAGAGAGAGAGAGAGAGAGAGAGAGAGAGAGAGAGAGAGAGAGAGAGAGAGTCTGTAGAAGGATGAACAGCTAAAAGAACGAGTAAATAAACATGTTGGAAAAATAATGTAAATAAAATGAAAAATGGTAGTATGAAACAGTGACAATATTAGATAATTGAACAGTAAAGTAGTAGTAGTAGTAGTAGTAGTAGTAGTAGTAGTAGTAGTAATAGTAATAGTAATAGTAGTAGTAGTAGTAGTTGTAGTAGAAGCAGTTGTAAGGATGGTGATGTAATAATGAAGAAAAATAACTACGATAATAATTAAAACAATAATAATAGTAATAAGAAGATTAAAAGTAAGAATAATATGAATAAGAATAAAAAAGAGATATATAAGAACAGCAATAAAACCCAACACACCTTCACAAGACAAGTGGACGGGGAGGGGGAGGGAACACCTGAAAATTAAAACACAATTATATTTTTATCACCCACTTTTTAATTAGTCGAGAAGATGTGAATAATTATGTATCAGGTAGCACGCTATCAGGAGGTCCCTTGTGTTGCCTGCCTGGGATAAAGTCCAGACCACCTTAAAATATCGCCAGCACAATTATTATATTCTTTTTTCCCTCTTAAGCTAATGGGTGAATGGAATGCAGCTTAGGACGAGGATGAGCAGGATCAGAAAAAGAGTAAGAGGACAGGCATGTGTATTTATCTCATCTTGTTATGTCGATACTGCTCATCAGATCTTGTTATCGTCAGTAGCAGTGTTTGTCCCTAAGATGGCGAGTCTCGGTGCAGTCTGGTAGATAATACATAGTTAAATAAACGAATGACTGTGACTAAGAATGGCTAGACTTGGAGAACACAGACGAGGGGGAGTAAAATTGAATTCGATAAGTTTTAATGAATGGAAGTGCTGAAATTAAAAGTGAGAGGAGAATGAGTGAGTAATTAATGATTGGTGAGAATGGTTAGACACAAGGATGTTTTGATAAAGATACTCTAAAATTGTACAAAATAAAAAAAAAGATATAGGAAACAAAATAACGAATGAAATAGATCACAATGTTAATGATGGTTACTGAAAATATAAAAGAGCAATTATATACAAGAATGATAAAAGGAAAAAGGAAAGAAAGAGGAAGTATAAGAATAAAAATTGAAGTAGAAAGTTGACAAGTGAGTGACTAGAGATATGAATGAAGAGATAGACATACACAAAAGGAAAATATAATAAAGATGCACGAAATGTGAGTAAGAAAGGTTTAACACGAAGAAAATAAGATAAAGATCCAACACACGAGCAGAGGAGAGCAAAGTACATGAAGGAAGTGGATAAGAAAGGGAAGCTGATAAATATGTGAGGAAGTAAAGACAGAAAAGTACAGTTAGACACGGAGAAAATGCAATAAAGATAGTCACACAGGAGAGGCAGAAGAAGAAGGAGGTAAAATTAAATGAATGAAGATGTAGCGAATATAAAAAATAGCTCAACTTTTGTGTTCGAGAAATGTGGCCAGTAAATATGTAAATAATGAAAGGAAGGAAAGTACAGTGGCTTTGAATCAAAACCTAATAAGAAAATAATTGAAAACCCAGTGCACAATTTACTTACAAAGCAGGACAAGGCTCAGGATCACAAAAGGGTAAAATTATATAAATGCAAATGTATCTTTACTTCCTTGAATATGATGAATGTAGACTCATGATTGTGCCCCGTGGCCGCAGGAACTCACCTGGCGAGCGGGGAACAGGTAGCAGGCCTTTACACCTGTAATTTCCACCCACACAGGGGCTGATGACACCTGCGCCTCACCTGCGTCTCATCTGCCGCCTCTCTGGTTGCTCAGATTAATGATTTGTGTGTAATTGTTGTTGAAGTGATGGTGATGCGTAGATGTTTGTGAAATGATAATGAATTTGTTTGAACTATTTTGATTTTTATTGTTTAGGATATGAATATTTCCTCTCCCTTCCATGTAAAAGTTCCGTATGAGAGTGTTCACATAACCCTCTCGTGGTGACTTGTGTAATTGTTAATGAAGAAATGGTAATGTAAAGTGAAAATGTATATATTTCAACTAATTGTATTTTTATTGTATAGAATATAGGTAAGTGAGTGTTTAGATAACCTCTCGTGGTGACCTGAGTAATTGTTAACGAAAAAACTGTAATGTGAAATGATAATGAACCTGTTTGAGCTTCAGATTTTTATGGTATAGGATATAAATATTTTCTCTTCTTATCGTTATAAAAGTTAGGTGTGGAAGCATTAAGAAGACCGTCTCGCGTTGCCTTGAGTAATTGTTAACGAAGAGACAGTAATGAGAAATAATATGTTTGAACTATTTTGATGTTTTTGTATAGCATATGAATATTTCCCTTCCTATCGTTGTATAAGTTACGTATAAGAGTGTTTAGATAACCCTTTGATGGTGACGAGTAATTGTTAACGAAGAGACGGTAATGTGAAATGGTAGTGAATATATTTAAACTATTTCGATTTTTACTGTATAGCATATAGATATTTCCTCTCCTATCGTTGTATAAGTTACGTATGAGAGTGTTTAAGTAACCCTCTGATGGTGACGAGTAATTGTTAACGAAGAGATGATAAAGTAAAATGATTATGAATCTGTCTGAACTATTTATTGTATACGGTATAGATATTTTCTCTTATCGTTCTACGTATGAGAATATTTTAGTACCCCTCTCGGCTCTAACTTGTACGTCTTCAATCTTAACTTACCTTGAACTTGTGCCACTAACTTTGTAGCTAACGTAAAAACCTCAACGATGTTCCAAGGTGATTATTAACTATATTTCCAAGTGAAGAGAAGGTGAACGTAATAGTCACTAAATTCACGTTACTCTTACAGTGCCAGGTGAGTTAGTGCCTAGTCTTCAGTGCCACTCCTGCCCGGGGGTATCCAATATTCCCAGGTGGCGCCATTAATGATTTTTTCAGGTGTTAAATAGTGCCAGATTACTGAATGCCTAATCTTGAGTGCCATACTTGTCCGGGCTATCCATTACTCTCAGATGGCGCTAATAATGTCTTTTTCAGGTGTTTCCAGGTGTTAATTCTTTCTCGTTTGTTATTCAAGTGTTCTCAAGTTATTCTCAGGTGTTCTTCAGGTATTCTTGAGGTGTTGGTTAAGTTTTCCTCAGGTGTTGTCCAGGTGTTCCGTAAGTGGTCTTTGCGATGTAACGGAGAGCACAGTTTTGATCGCCACCTTGCCCCTTACTGTCTTGTCCCGCCTTGATGGACGAGTGGCGAAAAAAATGGACTTATCTCTTATTATTTTGTAAACCGAGCGAGGAATGCTAATCTCTCTCTCTCTCTCTCTCTCTCTCTCTCTCTCTCTCTCTCTCTCTCTCTCTCTCTCTCTCTCTCTCTCTCTCTCTCTCTCTCTCTCTCTCTTGGAAGTAGCTCAAAGTGGCCTCTTTTTTTTCTCATAATAAACATTCCTCACTATCTTTCTTCGTCATCATTATTATCATTGGCGGCCATTACTGGTGGAGTGCCAGACTTGAGTGTGTCCAAAATGGCTCCACTCACCTCTCTCTCTCTCTCTCTCTCTCTCTCTCTCTCTCTCTCTCTCTCTCTCTCTCTCTCTCTCTCTCTCTCTCTCTCTCTCTCTCTCTCTCTCTCTCTCTCTCTCTCTCTCTCTCTCTCTCTCTCTCTCTCTCTCTCTCTCTCTCTCTCTCTCTCTCTCTTCTCGTCTCGTTTCGTCAAAATGTTTATTCCTTGTCAAATTTCTCTCGGCCAGCAGGAGATAGAGGGACCCGCTGGTACTGGAAATTTAGCGTAGGATTTGATCTCTTTCCTTAGGCATGTAACAGGATTGAACTCACTTTAAAGGATTTGTGTGCCGCGGGGACCCAGATGGTGTGATGTGACGCGTTCCTCAATCAACTGATGGCACGATAGGCGGGGGTCGTTATAGCGCCTCCGGCCGGTGATATATTGAAGACAAAATATAATTATTGATTAGATAGTTCACCACGACACCATTCATCCAGGCGCCAGTGTCATAAAGTAGGCTGGACGCGGCTATCTTGCTCCCTGATACCGCCACTAATCCGCTCTTTCTCTCTCTCTCTCTCTCTCTCTCTCTCTCTCTCTCTCTCTCTCTCTCTCTCTCTCTCTCTCTCTCTCTCTCTCTCTCTCTCTCTCTCTCTTGACACCTTCTTTCTCTCTGCCTCTGCACTGTAATTAGTTTTTCTCCAGTACTGTATTTAGTGTACAGCAGTGTAGTTAATTCCAGCAGCCTAGGCAGTACTTAGAAGTCTCGTTTGAAATCTCTTGTAATAATTCTCTCTCTCTCTCTCTCTCTCTCTCTCTCTCTCTCTCTCTCTCTCTCTCTCTCTCTCTCTCTCTCTCTCTCTCTCTCTCTCTCTCTCTCTCTCTCTCTCTCTCTGTGGGCACGGGCGCAGACACACGTGGTTCAGTGGCCGCGTGTGCCTCGGTGTTCTGCAGGAAGCGTTGCGGTGCTTCAAGAACAGGCCACGATTTGTCTGTGATAAGGACACAGGTCGCTCGTGGCTGACTGTGATGTATGCATGTGTGTGTGTGTGTGTGTGTGTGTGTGTGTGTGTGTGTGTGTCCGTCCCTTTCCAAGAGGTATTGCTTCAGGATACCTTTACCGCAGCCAAGCATGTGAAGGATACCACAAAATATTATCCTGATGGAGTAGCGGGAGATGCGAGGCCCAGAAGGAACGGGTCAGTAAGGCAAATGACCTCGAGGGGGAAGGTTAACGACCGTGCCGAATGTCGCTACCCTCCCAACGCCTCCAGCCGCCCGCAGTCCGTCCTTGCAGAGACCAGAGCTTGTGAATTTCTCTTTAAGCCCCAGGAGCCAACTAAAGCAACCCGGGCGCTCAGCTCTATTGGAAAAACGAACTTACGCAATGCAATCTGAAGTGGATCCAACGCCTCACCTTTAGGAACCCTCTGTCTTGCGCTCCCCGAAGGCCGCTGAGACCTGGAGGCTCGGGAGTTCTTGAGATGATTTCCAAAGCATTCCAGATGTAAATGCAGGTGGTGTTGTATGCCGTGCACGTGGCGCCCCTAACTGGCCGGTGTTCCTCAGGCAGACCCGGTTGTCCTGAACTGTGCAGGTGCGATGCTCCTCTCCGCGGGTGGTGTCTCCTCCCCGGGCAGGACCAGGATCGTTCCCTCCTGTCGATGGGCCCCGCCGGCGCCTCTGGGTCAGGGCGTTGAGTGTTGTGGAGCACTGGTGACGTGTGTTGGGGAAAAAAGGATTATACTTGTTTTTTAAAGGAATGTTGCGCGCGAGGTATGTTTTTTTTTTCTCTCATTTTAACCCTTTCAGTACTGAGACATTTTTTGCCTTGAGTTTTGGGTATGATTAGATATTTTAGTTACATAAGAAAGGGTCTATGGAGGTCAGAAGATTAATGGCCAGTCTTTACTGTTCTAATCCCCACATAAGCTTCTGAAGCTGTTTAAAATCGCCAAAGTAGTAACCAGAATGAAAATGGAAACGCATCCTGGTACTGAAGAGATTAAGAATATTGATAAGGAAAAAATAGCTCTGATTTGGTGTTTTTAGGGAAGAAATCCACATACTAGTGACAAATGGGAGAGAAAAAAAACGATATTATTTTACCAAATGATAAGTGAGTCATTTAAGTAAAAGCATTTAAGGATACTGAGGCTCAATAGTGTTCTCATGTAGGGGCAGTAAGAGGCGCGGACAGTCGTGGCTTAGCGGTGTAGGGAGTGTTATTGTGGCAGTGTGGGGCGGCGTGCAGCGGTGTAGTGCGGCTGTCTGCAGATGGAGGTGAGGGGCAGGTGATGAGCAAGCACGATTAGGGTCGTTATGGCGAGGGCGAGACTTGTGATGGTGTCAGTCGAAGATTTATGTGACTTTTGGCATTGTTGCTTTCCTTCCTCTTGAAGTATTTATTTATTTTTCATGTTTGTTGCTCGTTGTAATGGTTGTCAATTCATTTTCTCGGCGGGGGATCCTGAGTTAGTGGTGGCGGTGGTGGCGGTGGTGGTGGTGATAAAGGTTCTGTGATGTAGTGGAGGAGAAAATAGAATAAGTTTTAAGATAAGGAGGTCGGCCATAATATTTCAACCTTACAAGTATCACAACGTCAGGAAATTCAGTAATAATCCTTTTCACTCTTGAGAGCACAATGTGACAAGCTAAAACACACAGAAGCACACAAAAACACATGGACACTTTTATCTTAATTTTCTTCTCCAGCTAAACAGGTCATAAAAAAGATGAATGTGATGTTTATAGACCCAATATTTTTCGGCCTCGTGCTTCTAACTGATCACAACACGCAACACTTATGCTTTTGACTTTAGATTCTCAAAGTATTACAATCTACAACATTTAATAAGTATATCTGCATTATTTTTTAATTCGTAGACTTTTAACCCCTTCAATACTGGGACGCATATTTACCTTTGTGTTTTGGGTATGACTAAACGATTTTATTTACATTAGGAAGAATCTATGGAAGTTAAAAGAATAATGGCCAGAGTCTTCACTATTTTAATCACCACATGAGTTACTGAAGCTGTATAAGATCACCAAATAGTAACTAGAAGGAATATGGAAGCGCGTCATGGTACTCAAGGGGTTAAGAACGTCTGAAACACTTTTAGCCACAGATTCTTAAGCATTACAATACAGAACACATAATAGAACACTCACCATTAGTATACTTTCCTCTTATATTAAAACACAACACTTCTCGCTAATCAGAAGAAAGAAGCACAATAAAACATCCCATAAAACACCTAAGGATATATTACTGTTACCTCCTCCTTTGCAATCCATAAAAAAAACTAACCAGTAAAAATTAAAAGCACTCAGAACTGCATTCCAGACTAGACAGGTACAGCATTACATCACTGAGCACACAGGCACATACACATGCAACACACTGAAGCACACACATAGACACTCCGTTACATAGACACATACACATACAAAACACTGAAGCACACATAGACACTCCGTTCAATAAGGCAGGAAGGAATTAATAGCATGGGAGTTACCTATGCAATTACTGGATTAAAGATTACCTCCTGTTACCTCCATTGCAATCTTTAAAAAACTAACTAGTAGATAACTATGAGTGCGTTCCCTTAACACTGGCTGAAACTCACAACTACAACAACACTGTGCACGTTGTGGGACTTCTTTTTCACTTGCATGTGTTGAATATTTGTGGTGTGCATTTCTGTTATCTGCATTCTGAACACACAGGCACATACACACACAACGCACTGTAGCACACACTTACGTATACACTCCGTTCAGTAAGTCAGCATAGAATTGATCGCCTGTGGGTTACCTTTGCAATCACTGGATTAAGGATATATTAGTATTACCTCCTTTGCAAGCCTTAAACAACTAACCAGTAAAGATTAAACGCACACAAAACTGCATTTCAGACTCGACACGTCCTGGTACTGAAGAGATTAAGGATATTGATGAGGATAAAATAGCTCTGGTTTGGTGTTTTGAGGGAAGAAAATTGAGATAGTAGTGACAGATATGAGAAAAGAACGATATGAATTGTACCAAACACACAGTCACATAGAACACACTGCAGCACACACATATACAACCAATTCAGTAAGGCAAGAAGGAAATAATCACATGAGGGTTACCTTTGCAATTACGTCACAAGGAATCGTGTAGCGGACCCCTGACAGCCTCACCACCCGCCCGTCACCCCCCGAGGAGCGCTGATAATTGTTTGGTTCAATTGCAAGGCGGTGTGGCGATAAGACAATTAAGATGTTCCTTGCTCATACTGCTCATACTGCCCCTCCATTCTTGAGTCGTGTTGTTTTAATATGATGCGGTGCTCTAGTGTGTGTGTGTGTGTGTGTGTGTGTGTGTGTGTGTGTGTGTGTGTGTGTGTGTGTGTGTGTGCTGGTTCAGTCTCTTTAGCCTTCGCTCCTTTACCGAAGTATTTCACTCAATCAGAAACACACGAGGTAATTAGAGCTTCCGTCAATCACAGGTAAATGCAGGTACGTTTTCCTTCTCTCTCTCTCTCTCTCTCTCTCTCTCTCTCTCTCTCTCTCTGAGCTTCTTTTTTCTCCCTTTCTCACCTTTCCTCTGCTTCTTCATTCTTATCCTACTCATTATCAACTCTTTTTCTCCTCTTTTTATTCCTCTTTTTCTCTTTTCTCCTATTCCCTTCCTGGTCTTCTTTCCCATCCTCCTCCAGCTTTACTCCTCCTCCTCCTCCTCCTCCTCCTCCTCCTCCTCCTCCTCCTCCTCCTCCTCCTCCTCCTCCTTCTCTTCTATTCTACATTTTATTTGCTCTCTTTTCCTTCCTCTTTCTTTCCTTCTTCCTTCCTCCGTCTTTTCTCTTCTATTTTTACTTTATTCCCTTTGCCGTTTCTCCTCGTCCATTGTCTGTCTCTCCTCTTATCATCATTTAGTATTCTCCTTATATCCTTACTTCTCTCTCTCTCTCTCTCTCTCTCTCTCTCTCTCTCTCTCTCTCTCTCTCTCTCTCTCTCTCTCTCTCTCTCTCTCTCTCTCATTCTATCCTTCCCTTCCGTTATTCATCATTATCTTCCTTTTTACAGTAATCTTGCAAGAGAGAGAGAGAGAGAGAGAGAGAGAGAGAGAGAGAGAATATAAGACACTTGCATTTAGCTCTAGGGAAGAGTTTGCGTGTCCTCACTTTTAAATATCTTGCTTATCTTAACCCTTGAGAGAGAGAGAGAGAGAGAGAGAGAGAGAGAGAGAGAGAGAGTTTTCCTACTTTCTCAACACATCAAAAACATGTCTGCTGCTTCTAGTGGTTGTAAATTTTTATCCCGTCTTCTTCCCCTCTTTAGTGGCGCGAGAAATGGCCAAGAGAGAGAGAGAGAGAGAGAGAGAGAGTAAAGGGAATAAAGATTACACTCCCGCCTCATCCATCAACACCACCTTCGCCTGGCACTTAATTTCTCACGCAAGGAAGACTCGAAACCCAAGACAAGGTTACTGAGGCTTCGACCGTGTTCATTGTCAGAGGTTCACTGTGTTATTCGTCTGGGAAATAATGACTCGTTCGGACTTGGGTTTCATCTAAATACCTGCAGAGAGAGAGAGAGAGAGAGAGAGAGTAGTAGTAGTGTTTTTTTTCATAAGTTGAGTAAATATGCCAAGATCTAATGTAGGTTTTAGCTCAGATTCTTTTCCTTACGTCACTCTATCTCATTTTATAGACATTAATTTTTTTTCTAGAGAGAGAAACCCGAGTCAGAATTCGTAGAAACGATAAAAGACACATTCCAGTACAGTTTCATTTCTCAGCACCACTTTTTCACATCCTTTCGTGGTGGTTTTTAAGACACCGACAGACAGACAACCAAATTGCAGCGGTTAATTACTCAGCTCGCCTCTCTTCAGACTCCGCTAAACCCTCCATTACCATAAGCATTTTCCGGAACGTTTTGTTAACCAGATTCCGGGGCATTTTAGGATTAGCCAAGTCGTTTGCCCTGAACTGATTCCCTAACGAGGAGGAGCGAGGGCCGCGGAGGTGGAGGGATTAGGGAGTGGTGGAGGTAAAGAAAGAGGATGTAAGAGGCCATAGGAGGTAAATGGGAGATGATACGATGCTGAATATTAAGTTGACATGCAAATAATTTATTGTTTCACCTGTACGGTCTTGATTCACCACCTGTGGGCAAGAGGCAGGTAGCGCATCACGGCAGGTGCGTAAAGGTGTCACAAGCTTCAGGTGACCCCCACAAGGCCTCATTAAGGCGTTCAGGTGAGACACTCAGGGTCCTCCAGCCTCCCGCTAATTAGTTGTGAAGCACAGGTGTTGAAAGGTGTGGCGGTGCTCTGAGGATTTACGGTCGCGAGGTGTTGGGGAGTTTATCAATTATAGGCGCGATAAAAGTGGAGATTCTGCAGGATAAGTAGACGGCAGTTAATAGTGACCCGAGGCACCGCGGCGGGAGGAATGTAAGGAGATGAGCCGGTGATCCCACGAGCCGTGTAATTACCACATGCTGGGAAATAAAAGTAACATATTTAATGGAAAAATGAGCCGCGAGGAGCTAATGGTGGAGCATGAGTGGCTGCTTTATGGGAGGAGCCGCCATGGTGAGCCAGGGCGCGGGAGGAGGGCGGGGAGGGAAGGGGAAGTAGTGGGCGACCGACACGCGGGGTCAAGAGGAGATAAACTTCCCGAAGACGAAAAGTTATTATGCATTAAGAACGCGGCCGAGATATCAAGTGGTGTTTACGGTAAGCCGGTGGCGGCATTATCGGCTATAAACAAGCGGGTCTGGAAGGAGCTGCTCCGGTAATTATGTTTTGCTGGTAATTATTTGCGGACCTGCAGGAGTAGCAGCGCGGGAGTCTTGGCGGCAGGTGGCGGGGCGCGGGTAGGTACTGGTCCGGCACAGGGTAGTAATTATGGACCAGCTCTGAGCCATCATCCTCAGCGAAAGTATTAAATGAATAGCCACACCCTTGATGAATACGGAATCACAGGCCCCCGCCGCTCACTGCGTGTGGGGGTGCGGGAACCTGCACCAGGCGGAGCGAGGCGCCCGCCCCAGCGCCGAGCACGTCCCTCCCGCCATGAGTCCGCCGGAACATTGAAAAGGAGGGAGGTGGTGGCCTGGTCGCCATCCATCTCCGCCATGTTGCTCCGCTGGCCGGGAGATACACCAGTCCGGGCCTCGGTTATTGATCACCGCGCCTCCTAAATCACACGGTGGCGGTAATAACGCGCTGTATCCTCGCGATCTCCTGGCTTTCTCCAGGTGCCTGCGGGACCAGCGCGCGGACCCGTGCCGCCGTCGCCTCGCCAAGACTGAGGCCATCTATTAATTACTTGGCACTCAGTGACACCTTGTGACCAGCCAGCTAGCACTGGCACCGCTCCCTTACCCCTTCACCTTTTGGGGTCCCGGCCGGGCGAGGAGTGAAGCAGGAGAGAGAAGGCGGTACTGAAACCTTGTGAAATTCTTCCCCGCGTCTCCCCCTTCCGCTTCCCCGCCCACGCAGCCCCACGACCCGCGGCCACGAGTGTGCTAACTGTTAAACGAGTTGCGGAGCGCGCCCCTGTCCACCTGGGGCCAGTCCCACCTGTCACAGGGTGAAGGCTGAGGCTGCACAGGGGGAAAAGAGAGCTCTGGGGGGAGGCGCTGCCAGCTAAGGTCGTGGAGGTAATTATGAGCTCAAGTTTCTCTGGGCGGCCGCTGCGTGGGCGGGAGGTGGTCTGGTGGGCGAGGGACTGAGAGTCGTGGGGCAGTGGATGCTTGGATGGGATGGGTGAGGGGCAGGAGTGTTAGGCAGGGATGCGAGGGTGAAAGAGGATGTTAGTGCGAACAGGGGAGGATGGGTGGCAGCATGGTGAGGGGGAGGGGAGGGGAGGGACTGAGGTGTGAGGGAGGAGTGGGGTGAGCCAGGGGCAGGGGCGGGTGTGGAGGCGGATGGGCGGGTGCAGCCTCCGTGTTTGTTCACAATGAGTGTCCGGCACCCGAGGACAGGCTGGCTGGCCCTCGCCGAACCGCTCGCAACTTGTCTTGCTTCTTGCTGCTCGTGAAGCATCGTGTACTTTTTTTCCTGCTTCGCCAAGACAAAATTAGTGATAAAGATTGCCTTATATTGTTATACTTATCTTATTCTTATATTAACTTTACAGACTCGTTGTGCGTGTTGTAGTTCCTTCCTTCAGTAACGAATGGCAATGGTGATAATGATTACCTGAAGCACCAGTCACTACTTGAGGAACGAGAGGCTGGAGCACAGGGCTTCATGGGGACTGCAGGGGACTGACCTTGACTGGGCCACTTGGGTGACTCTTTCCACTTCATTGTTATTCTCCGGCGGCCTTTAACTCCGCCTAAACATTATGACCTTGAATGCCTCGTCCCTGCCTCAGCTAAGAGAAAGAAGAGTGCCTGTGTGGCCAGGCCGCTCCTCACCAGCCGCTCCCGCCACGCCTCCCTCCTTCCCTCCCCGTGACTGGAGGGCGCGTCATTCCCCTCGGCAGACTCAACATCGTTAACAAACATTTTATTTCGAAATGAGACGCTTCCTCCTTCTGTTACTTGCGTGTGGATAACGTCAATTTAGTTGTCAATGAAGCAATTGCATCTAGCACATGTGTAATTTCAATCTCCGTAATTGAATTCGTACCCTACCTGGCCTCACCTGCGAGGATCAATCCACCTAATTGAATTCCCTGCCACCGCCTCTCCCTCCCGACGACACGAGTCCTTAAGCTGCATCTCTGTAAACTGGTTGGGCGATCCGACGCCATTACCATTATCCATGAAGGTATTAGCAACCCTTCTCTGTATTCATTACTACGCAAACTTCATTAGGGACAATGAGGCGAGGCAAGGTGAGGGGAGGTGAGCTATGCTGCTGATGAAGTTACGCGCCACACATCTACCTGGCGGGGAGAGGAGCATTGCGCCTCCGCCTGGCTCACCTCATCCAGCAAAGGGCGTCACCCACTTCCTTACGCCTCGTCATAAGCGGTGCAGCTTCAGGTCAGGTGAAGAAAAAAATAAAAATGCTAGTGCAAGCTTCCACCGCCGAGCTCTTCCTCGTAAGTTCTCAGGAACACAACGGTGCCTTCCTCATTCTATGCAGACTTGGGAACGGTAACACACAGCCAGCAGTATATAAGAGATAATGAACACAGCGGCGCGGCGGGGCCCAGCATAATAATCCTACAGATGAGGGAGGGAGGCGAGGCGAGGCACCACCTGCCCATATACACCACCCCCTCCCTCGCTGCTGCCTCGGTATGGACTCCCCAGCACGCCCTGTCCTGCCTCGGTGATAATTGATTTTTAGCTGAGCGGTGCGTCGCTTGAATATCTTCTTTACTGCATAAGTCAGGCATGAAAAAGCTCCCCACCTACCACCCAGCAGCCAGCCATAAGACTTGCCACCCTGCACCTTCTCCTCCTCCTCCTCCTCCTCCTCCTCCTCCTCCTCCTGCTGCTGCTGCTGTTGGCTCTCCTCCACCCGCGTGTGCTCTGAAGGTTAAACGCCTCGGCCAGTAAATCAACAGTCATATTTTGTGGAGGTATATTATTTTTCCCCTTTAGTCGCCTGCATTCGTATTACTCAAGGATAGTCTCCTCCTCCTCCTCCTCCTCCTCCTCCTCCTCCTTCTCCTCCTCTTTGAAGTACTTAATGAATATAGCAGTGATGAACGATGCACGTGCTGAGGGTCCCACTGTAGCAGGACCTCAAATAGTGAAGGACGACCCTCACACATGCAACACCTTACACTCATGCACTACGACCCTTGTAACTACGACCACTACTACTTCTACAACTACAACTACTACTACTACTACTACTATAATCTTTCCTTGTCTTCCACTCTCCTCTCTCCCATGCACTACGACCCTTCCTTTAAATACGACCACTAATATTACTACCATTAAACGCTTTCATTTGGTGTTCCACTCTCTTCTCTGCTGTTTGTATCCCTCTCTTTGTCTCCGTTACCTGTTCACTGCACCTGTTGTCTTCTCACCTGTTGTCTTACCTGTTGCCTCACCGCCTCACCTGTTCTAAGTGGCTGCGCAGATCAGGTAGAAATCGAGGTCAGTCTTGCTTCCATCTTGCATTCGTTCTGTGTATTTGTTTGTGTTGACAGTAATGGGAATCTTGGTTCATGTTTTTCTGGTTTATTGTTCTTGGTTCAGCTTTGTTTTATTTTCATTGTTTTTCTCTATTTTTCTCTTCCTCTTCCGCCTCTTCTTCTTCTTCTTTTCTGCAATGTTTCCTTTTCTATTTCTCAACTTTTCCTATTACTACTACTACTACTACTACTACTACTACTACTACTACTACTACTACTACTACTACTACTACTACTTCAGGCAGTTGCTCAAGTGGAATAATACATTTAAAGGTTAAGGTTCGAACAGGTTATTGAATTTTTCTAAGCCTCAAGAAACGTAATGAAAGACTAGTTAATGGAGCAGAATTGTTGGAATATTTTAGTGTTGATTTGTGAGTTGTGGTGGTGGTGGTGATGGTGGTGGTGGTGGTGGTGGTGGTTAAGGCTTTGTGGAAGTAGAATAGATCAATTAGTGTGTGATTTAGTTAGTTTTGGATGTGTGTGTGTGTGTGTGTGTGTGTGTGTGTGTGTGTGTGTGTGTGTGTGTGTGTGTGTGTGTGTACATGTAATTTGAATATTGCAGGAAAATATTTTGCAACACGGCACTTCTTTACATTTACTGAACCGCAAACACACACACACACACACACACACACACACACACACACACACACACTCACACTCACCTTCCACGATATATTCCAGCACTGATCGCCAAACGACTTACAGCACCTGTTTATTGCGCTCTCGTTACCTGTAATAGAAAGGCAGCGGCGGCTTCCTGGTTCGCCATTCGCAGGTAAAGTGAGGCGCTGAGGGAGAACGTTCGCCCAATGATTCGTTTCGGCTCACCTTTGAAGATTCGGTTCCGTGATACTTGTTCGGCTCTGCTAAAGACGAATGGCTTGATTATTTTTTAACTTTAGGACAAAAAAAAAAAAAACATTGACGGGTTAAGATGTTTGAAGACAGACTTGATATTCTTGAGGTTCATTGAGTTTGAGGCGATGGACGAGTGGTGGAAACATCAGCGATAGAAATGAAGCGAAAGGAAGGACGTAATAGGATGAAGAGGACCTGAAGAATGCACAGTAACTGTACCTTATGCACGACCGCTACGCCACCCTCACTACGGCACCCCTGTCATTAAGCTTAACGTTGTGCATATAGCGTATAATATTATGCTCTTATGCGCTGGACTGTTGACTTTATATACGCACTCTTGGATGGAAAAAATTATTCAACACAACCTCATTATTTCTGGTTATTGCCTCAGCCGCCTCAAGACTGCTGGGAGTGATTGGGAGGCACTGTCAGATAAATTAGCCGCGTGGGGTCCCCTGGGGCGGCCTGCACTCCACACCCATCAGCTCCCGACGCAGGCAGGCCACGGGATGATGGTGAGCGAAGTGACGGGCGCTGCTGACCGTGGTGGCGAGCAGACAAAGGCGGGTACCTCCTGGATTCTGAAGGTGGTGGGTAGGTAATGGTACTCCTTTGGCTACACGGTAGATTCAAGGCACTGGTAGGAGGTCAGGTGTATAGCAATAGAGGTCACTGGTAATCACAGCACATGTAAGTACTTAGGTCAAGAATAATGTAAAAAATGTAAAGAGAACTGAAAGAAGTCACCTTGTCTTTTAATTAGGAAGGATGATGATACTAAAGAGTGGAAAAAAATAAATAGAGAAAGAGGAAGAAATAGAAAATTTATGAAGGCAAAATAGAGAAGAGCAATTAGAGAAAGAAAGAAAAATCAAAAGGCAACGTATAGAGAAAGAACTAAAAAAGAGGAAGAGGAAGAGATTTTAAGAAGACAAAGTTTCATACAGGAAATCAGATATCAGAACACAGCAGAACAGATAGCCAGATACAGTACATCCCAACACCGTGACGCACCATGCAAACCAAACTCAAATCAGAACACCAGGTCACCAGTGAGCCAGTTGGTCAAAGCACACCACCAGGCATGTCAGGTCAGTGGAAGTGTCAAGGTGCGGGAACCAGAACCACAAGAGTCAGCCGGAAAGCGTTCAGTAGCGTGACCAACCCTGTTTTTGCCGCCCTAACCCGGAATCCCCCGTGAATGATCCTATTAGCAAGCTTTAGCTACCGGGAGAGGCTGGAACTATTCAAGATATTTATAAATTTCCCTAAGGTGGATTTCTACGCTCTTCATTCCACACCAACGTGTAATGGAGGAGTAGCTAGCAGTCTGACTCTTCTGTGGGTGCTTGATGTAACGCCAGAAGGTGAAATTATGAAAGAAAACTAAATACAGCGTTTTCTTTCCTTGTATTCTGTGTCCTCTTCCTTTCCTCTCCTGGACCGCTACGTCTCTTTCCTCTGGTGCGTCTCTATCACGGCAGTGCAATGGTTGTGGTGTAATACAAACTTGTTGAGTGAAGGACGAGTTTTTGTCTGAATTATTGATTGATATTGTTGTTGATGCTGGAACAAGTGGTGGTAGTCCTGTTGATGAGTATGATGACTTGTTACTACCAATATTATTACTACTGCTGCTGCTGCTACTACTGTTACTACTACTACTACTACTGCTACTACTACTACTACTACTACTACTGCATGCTACTACTACTACTGCTATTACTGTTACTGCTTTTACTACTACTACTACTACTACTACTACTACTACTACTACTACTACTACTACTACTACTACTACTACTACTACCGTGACCAAAATCAAAGACAGTCTGCAGCATTCCACGGATCGCACGCTTCCAAGTAACAGACCTTAATAGCGAAACTCAAATAAGCGACTTTAAATAACAGACAGGCTAAATTGAGCCATTTTTCACCTTCACCCGAGCATGACTAAAAAAAGGCTATTTTGGGAACCACTTTAACTAAAGCTCTTGATGGAAAAAAAATAAGACGAGGCTCATTTTTCCCCTCCAGTGCGTACTCGTGGACCGCATGACTCGCCCGTATTGACAGGTTAAATGTTCTTAATTAAGGCAGATTACATGATATCAAAGACCGCTTCCTGTCTGTGTTCTGGTGGTGGTGGTCGTGGTGGTTGTGGTTGAGGGGGAAAAGAAGGTGGAGAAGAATTAAAAAAGAAAATAGAAGAGAGAAGATAAAAAGAAAGTAAAAGAAAAAAAAACAAGAAAAGAGGAAAAATAATGGATTAGTACGAGCGAGTACGTAAGATTATAATTATTTGATTATAAAGAAAGAGGAAGAGAACAAAAGAAGAAGGAAGAAGAAGATATGGAAAAGAGGATCAATAATGGATGAATACTAGAAAATACGTAGGAATATGTTGCTTTTTGTTTTATAAAGAAAATAAAGACAAAGAGAAAAATTAGAATGAGATAGGAGAAGAAGGAAGATGAAGAAGAAAAAAAAAGAAGGAAATAACGAATAAATACTAGAAAATACGTAAGAATAACAGAAAGAGGAAGAGAAAAACGTGGAGGAGACTAGAAAAGAAAGAAGAAAAATAATGAATAAATACTAAAAAACACACAAATAACAACAACTACTCTTACTTTGGCTTATAAAGAAGAGAAACACGAGAAGAACAGGAAAAAAGAGACAGAAGGAAGAAGAAAAGGAATAATAATAAGGTGAAAGTGGCAGAGGAAGAGGAGGAAGGGAGCACGGTTGTCTCCTCCCGTTTTAAGTGGTTTCCTGAGAGCATAATTTTGAAAACCGCTGTATATCACAATTACATCCCAGGACGTCTGTGTCTCGGTGCATCAGGGGCGCCGCGACGGGAAGGAGCCTGACACGAATGACAATGTGACGGAGGGGCGTGTGCTGCTGACGAGAGAGAGAGAGAGAGAGAGAGAGAGAGAGAGAGAGAGAGAGAGAGAGAGAGAAGGGAGAAAGATAGATAGATATGTAGATAGATAGATAAATACATAGAGAGAGAGAGAGAGAGAGAGAGAGAGAGAGAGAGAGAGAGAGAGAGAGAGAGAGAGAGAGAGAGAGAGAGAGAGAAAGGATGTGTGGGAGGGATAAAGATAGATAGATAGATAGATATAGAGAGAGAGACAGACAGATAGATAGAGAGAGAGAGAGAGAGAGAGAGAGAGAGAGAGAGAGAGAGAGAGAGAGAGAGAGAGAGAGAGAGAGACAGACAGAGAGAAAGAGAGAGACGGAAAGCTAGATAGACATTTTAATTTCATATTGTTATGTTCAACGTAGACTAAAAAGATAAATTGTTTTCTGCTAAGTGAGACAGATAGACAGACAAACAAACGGACACATTTTAATCTGATGTTTTCTTGGGTTCAACGTACCACTTAGAAAATATATGACATTCTTTGGCCAAATAAGTGAAAGAGAGAGACAGGTGGAAGGACAGGAAGAAATACAAGTAGATAGATGGAAATTAAGATATAGTAAGACAAACATGCAACCAAAAAATACTTGAACAAATGAACACTAAAGAATAGAGAATAAAAATGAGTAAAATGGTAAAATAGAAAAAAAAGTTTGAGATGTAAGAATAATTTCAGTTAACGAAGATAATGAGAAAATTTGTTCTTATCTAGCATATATGATAGAATTTAGGAGAATTTATTGTTTATTTGTTTATCAGTATATCTCCATCATCATCATCATCATCATCATCATCATCAACAGGCAAACCTGATCTTACGAAACTAATAAACGTTCTACTACATTATATTTTAATTTCGTTCTTAATCCACTGATCGGAAATTTCACTACCACCACCATCACTACCAGTACCACCACCACCACCACCACCACCACACTTTCTCCTCTGCCTTCAGGATAATTAGGCCTCACCACCGCAAGCACTCATTAGCCACACCACAGTAATTAACCACTGGACTGCATCACTGGCAAATAAATTACTGAGAGAGAGAGAGAGAGAGAGAGAGAGAGAGAGAGAGAGAGAGAGAGAGAGAAACCAGTTGATCTATAATCGATACGAGATTGAATTAAGGTCAGCAGGATTAAATAGTTGATAAGAAAGGATTGCAGGACCTCCTAAAGCTGATCCAACCCTTTATCACAACCTGAAGGAGGCGAAAGAGGTGATAAGGATAGATAGTTAAGCTTCATATAGCCGCCACCAGGGCTAGGGCCAGGGAAAGGCAGCTGCGCCCTCTCAGTCGATAAAGGGTTCAATTCTCTTATAGCAGGATCGAATTGTCCATTATTAGAATCGAGTTCCGTGTCGTGATTCGCTCCCCTCATGTTTTATTGTGGGCGTGATCGATTTTCTCTTATCAGGATCGGAAGCTTTATTTGTCATGATCCTGCTGGTGTTATCGTGCATTCATTTGTGGCATTGAATAGCTTTCTTTCTCTCCGCGCTCTTAAGTGGATCCTCCTTCGGGACTTGATCTTCTTGCGTCGCTTATTCCACTGAGGCGAAATGGAAGCAATAACTTGATATGCTTGACTGACCCCGTGACGTCACCACCTCTAAGCCAATCACTGACCGAGAAACTTGCTAATCGGGGCCAGCAATCCTAATGTTAACCCGTTCAATACTGAGACCCATTTTTACATTCATTTTGTGTGAATAGACGATTTTACTATGGAGGTCGGAAGATTAATGGGCAGAGTCTTCACTATTTTAATCCCCCACATACGTTTCTGAAGCTGTATAAAATGGCTTAATAGTAACTAGAATGAATATGAAAACGCGTCCTGGTGCTGAAGAGGTTAAGAAAAGAGAGAAAGATAGAGAGAAAAAAGTCCCAGGGGTAGAATTGAAAGTTTAGCATCAAGGAGGTATGTAGAGGTCACCTGTTGTACCTACGAGAGGCCCCTTAATAGCACACTATAGAGGCCTTATCGCCTTATCATCAGGAGGCGCGGGATGTAGGGCGGCGTGGGATAACTGAAGACACGTCCCAGACCCTTTATCAGTGACACTATCGGCGCTGGACTGGAAAAAAGCAGACGTAAATGACAACTGCTTCTCACGCTCTGGTTGTGAGTGGCGCGGCGGCCCTTCTGCTGCTGACAGGGACCAGGAAAACAAGGCAGCTGTGTGTGTGTGTGTGTGTGTGTGTGTGTGTGTGTGTGTGTGTGTGTGTGTGTGTGTGTGTGTCGCTCAGATATCTAAGAAGCCGCTACAGTGCTAAGTTGCTGTCACTGTTCCCTAGGTGTGTGTGGTCTGTGCTGTCACATACAATTAGATTAACTCCTTCACTGCTGCTGTTCTTATTAGCATTCACAGCACTGCATAAACAATAGATAAATGAATCAAGTATTTAAAACACGGTATAAAAAATTGGAGTTTTGTCACTGTGTTTACTAAGTCATTTATTTAAGAGATTGCAACACAAATCTGGCCTTATTTTAACTCCTTCACTGCTGCTGCTCTTATTAACATTTACAACACTGCATAAACAATAGATAAATTAATAAAATCTATAAAACACGGCATGAAATTTAGTAGTTTATCATTGTGTGTTTAAGTCACATTTAGTTAAAGATATCTACGAGAATCTGCCCAAGAGGTTACCAAAATAATTATCCACTAGGCAAGGAATACGTGACTTGTTTTGAGATTCACTATTAGTCTGACTGTTCCCTTTTCTTGATTTCTATTTAATGTATCGTTTTCCAATTCGTGGCTCTTTGTGGCTCTTAATGTGATGTCTCTCTCCTTTCTCACATCTCGTTTTGTTATCTGTTATTTGTATATCCTCTAATCACTCCCTTGTATAGTGTTCTTCTCTATCCACCTTTCGTCATCTTTTCCTTTTTTTTATGTATTAATTTCCTCTCCGTGTGTCTTATTCCTCTCTACATTCCTTCATAACTCAACCATTATTCTCTTTATAGTAGATTTAAAACGACTCAATAGTTTAGCGGACTGGAAATCGTCAAACCTCACTTTTCTCTCTCTTTAGAAGCTGTCATTCCCAGTCCTGTGTGGTCTAGTGGTGTTGTCGTCAGGACCTCAGATTAACCTTGGTCCGCCTAGTAAGGAATTATCGCTGTAGTTTTTGCGGTGTTTGCACGGACGGCGGCGCGATAAGAGCCGTAAAATAAACGAAAGGGAAGGAGTCACTAAATGCAGCTTCCAGTAGAGACAGAGAGAATGGCGGAGTGTCTGTGAGTGACGAGATTCAGGGGCTGATATTGCAAGCGGAGGAGTTGTAGTGAAGTGAGGACATGCGGAGTGGATGTAATGAGGGAGACGGGGAGAGAAGGAGAGGGAGAGGGAGAGAGGTTGCCGTGATGAGTTTTTTTTACCTGAATTTTAGGGAACAGATCTTTGAGGAGCTAGACACGAGGAAAATATGTAAAGCAAGACACGTAAAGGAAAGATGGGAGACAGTGGTAGGAAGTTTAGAAGAGGGAGAAGGAGGAGGAGGAGGAGGAGGAGGAGGAGGAGGAGGAGGAGGAGGAGGAGGAGGAGGAGGAGGAGGAGGAGGAATACAAAGGAATACAAAGGAAAGGCAAAAAGCAACAGACCTCTTAATCCTTTCGAGGCTGTTTGGTAAATACTTCTAACTAGCTACATAGAAGAGAGACAGGATAGCACAGGAGAAAGGAGGAGGAGGATGAGAAGAAGGAGGAAGAGGAGGAGGAGGAGGATGAGAAGAAGGAGGAAGAGGAGGAGGAGGAGGAGGAGGAGGAGGAGGAGGAGGAGATGTTGGTGGAAGAGGAAGGGTAATAAAAGTAGTTGGAAGAGGAGGAAAAAGAAGTATTAGGAGGGGGAGGGTGTGGTGGTAGTGGTAGTAGTGGTGGTAGTGGTAGTGGTGGTGGTGGTGGTAGTGGGGTGGCGGTAGTGGTAGTGGTAGTGGTGAATGCTCTTCTCCTCTGCTGTTCCCTCCTCGCCAGCTGACCAATCACCACGCACAGACTCCAGATTAGATGATTAAATGCTAATTCCCCATCGATAGGATCTTCATTGCCCCTGAAACGATTAGAAGCCAAAGGGGGGAGAGGGATGATTAGGTTCCTAGTGGCGAGATAGATCATTAGTGAATTCTTCTTAATGATTGAGATTCGGTCTTACTGCTCTTCCCTCACTGCAAACACGATCATTTATGAAACTTTTCGTCCCTCTTAAGCCTGAGTGAATGTTTCTGGAACCCTATTGTTTGATTGGAAGGGAATTTTGTATCGGAGAGGCGGTGAAAATGTGGTGTTTGAATTTAAGGTAATGTTTTGGTGGTGTTGGTGGTGAATAAAGGTTTGCGGTGCTTTGCGAGTAATTTTGGATGTTTATGTGTGTTTTTTTTTTTATCATTTCGTTATCTTGCTAATTGTATTTCTGTGTTATTTTATTTTGATGGGTAACAAGTTCTCTTTTTCTTTGTCTTATTAGTTGATCATGTTTTTCTTTTTCCTTTTTACTCACTTTCTCCTTTTTCTGCTTTATTGTTGCTAATATTTAAGTTTTTTTCAGTGTTTATAATTTTTCTGTACGATCGTCACCACTCTTTCATTTATACTAATATCCGAAGCTGTTTTATTTATTTTAGTGATCTATTTCAGGCATTCATATTTTTGTTCTTTATACAATATTTTTTTCATAAATTTTGCAAGTATCTAAAAATCTCTAGCGTTTTGGAGCCAATCCCTTCACGTCCCGCACACTTCACTGTTGGCTCCACGCTTCACTCTAAGTCTCCCATTCCTTTCTCCTATCAGCGTGATCTAAATGACAATGAGCTGTTGATTTACTGTCGTTTTGTAATAAGAGGCAGCCAGACGAGGCCAGCACTCTACCGCACTTCACCTAGACGCCTATTGATAAGAAAACGTAATTCTTTGTGAAAAAAAATAGAGCAGTAGTTTTTCACCGGTGTGTTGGTCAGGATGTGTATAGTGAAGGGTCGGATCGCAGAGGTTTCAGTTCAATGCATGAGGTGAGCAAGGCGAGGTACAGTACGACTATACCCCGATGCCCCTCACAAAGCTGGCCGAGGTTTACCTGGCTAACCCATTATATAAGCCGGGATCGACAGGTAATCCATAAAATAATCGGCTTAGGATAGCGGAAGGACGGAGGCGATAGAAATAGTAGTAGAAAATATGATCAGACTGCAATACTACATACAGTTGCCCGAATCCTCATTTACACCTGCGGCCGAGACAGACATCTTTGCTCCCTAATAACAGGTAGACGAAGGTACGAAAGGTAGAAATAATTTGCAGGAAACATGATGAAACTGAGAATTGTTTATTAGCTGAAGGTGAAGCAGATGCAGAGCGGTGTGTCTCACGTTGACAGTGGAAGAGCAATCGATGAAAAGTCCTGGTGTCAAATATAACAAAAATCCAAGCATATACTGTTGCAGGGATTGACTCTGGCTCTCTTCCCTGAGGCTACAAGCGACAGGCAGTACATAGACGCAGCACTGGACTTAGATCACAGCCACACGAGGGACACGAAGTACACGATGAAAAATACCATTAGCAAATCAGTCGAACTACAAGCATACATATATTCCGGGAGCAATCATCCACACCTGAAGGAAGGACAGGTGTGTGGTGCATATGGAAGGTAGAGACGGATCGCTTTGTCCCTCCTCCTTAGGGCAGCTTACCTACCTGTCTGGGGCCAACACCTGTAATCGAGCCTCGCCATTTGCTGATCCCAGTGACATACTCAAAGATAGGCATGGTAAGTCCCCCTACAGTAAGATTGTATCAGCTCCCTCACCCCCAGCTCTCTCCCCTCAGGTAATGCCGCACCTGGGGACGGGAGGGGAAAGTGATGCATGGGATTTAAATGTGAGGGGGAATGGAGGTGATAGCGCTGAAGGGGAGGTTGTGTATTGAGGGAATGGGAGAGGAAGGGTCAAGAGTGGGGGAAGACAGGCTGGAGTCACTAGGAATGAAGACGAGTGGAGGAACTGAGAAGAGAGAGAGAGAGAGAGAGAGAGAGAGAGAGAGAGAGAGAGAGAGAGAGAGAGAGAGAGGGAGAACACATGGTAAAAAGAATGAAAGTAATATTACAAAAATATATACAAGACAAAAAGGACGAAGTTAGAGAAGGAGAAGGAGAAGGAGAAGATGTAAAAAAGTATAAGATAATCAATAACACACACACACACACACACACACACACACACACACACACACACACACACATACAAGAATGAACATCTGTCTGTCTGTCTGTCTGTCTGTGTGTCCATTACGAGTAAGAGTGAAATGTTCCCTATTGCTCATGTACGTAGAGGTGTTAATGGTTCGGTTCTTCAGTGGTTCATCGCCATTATAATTCGAACCAGTAAAGCCACACCCTCCTGATAATGCCCCGCGCCGCTCCTGACCCTCTTTCAAACCGGACCCGGCGCCCAGTACGTATCCGGACTCCCCTTAACCGGACTACACGTAACCGGACTTGAAATGTTTTAGAAGCGACAGGTGGCGTTCGGTAGCATCCGGATTAGCTTGACACAGATATCCGGTTTTTGTGTTTTTTTGGCTACTCTCTCTCTCTCTCTCTCTCTCTCTCTCTCTCTCTCTCTGATAAGTCGTAAATAAGTAGGATTTTTTTTGTTTTGAGGTTATTAAAACTATTATCTGTTATTGTTGCTTCATTTGGGAATTCTGATTTCATTCTTGTTGTTTAATTCTGCCGCGGGAATTGCTTTCACTTCCACCTACCTGAATGTTGAGGAAAATGCCATGTTCTGATTACACATTTGAACAGAAAACGAGGGAAGTGTGAAGCAACAAAAAGGTATATATTTGATAGAAAATGTGGGTTGAATTCTTAATGGACCTGAAACCAACCTATTTAGAATTTGTATTGGGAATTGTGCTCTTGAAATTCCACTGTTTATGATGATTTTAATGTTTTAATAGCTATGTTAAATAAATAGTACCTTGCAGTGGAGGTTGTTTGGGTTGCTTGTTCATTTATAGCCTTCGATGATCTCAGTATTTTTGTTTATCATAATTAACATTTTCATTATTTTTTTCTTATTTTACTCGTTATTCTTCTTCTCTTTTCCTTGTATCAATTAATTTTCTTATTATAATTGGCGTTTTTATTAATTTTTTCTCTTGTTTTGCTCGTTATTCTTCTCTTTTCCTTGCATCATTTAGTTTTTTTATTATAATTGGCCTTTTTTTATTAATTTTTGTTATCATTATTATCATCTTGCAGTGTAGGTTGTTTGGATTGCTTTATTCATATTTGTAGTCTTAGATAAACTACCACTGTTTAATTTTGTATATAGAGTTTTTTTTTTTATAATTTTTAATATTGTTCCTATTGTTATTACTACTACTACTACTACTACTACTACTACTACTACTACTACTACTACTACTACTACTACCGCCACCAATACCACTACTACCACAACCAAATAACTTACCTCACAAGCAGGACTGTTACTTTGATAGGTCACGTTTGCAGCAAGAGTTATAGCAAGGCGTCCCTAACCCGGTCCATTTGCAGCAAGTGGGAGCGATAAAAGTTTTTGAGCTGGAAGAAAAAAAGCACGTGGGAGCAATGTGGTGGCTATCAATAATGTAGAATCAATAACCCCAACGTGTTTGCATGGGCGGGTGGTGAAGCTCAGTAGATTACGATTTAAGATTATGCTAATGGCCCAGTAATGATAGTTATGGTGATAATGGCGGTGGATGATGAGGGCGGTGATGAGGGCTTGGAGGAGTCTAGGAGCTGTATTTAGACTACTTCCAAAGGCTTGAGTTGAAGATACTCAATGTTTTTAAGGGTATTTTTATAGTTCTGGTGATGGATTAGCAAGATTTCTAGTTGATCATAAGGAGAAGCTCTTGAAAATTCGGCTAATCGTCTGTGGGAACTTGTAAAACTGTCATGGTTAGAGATCAAGGTGTATCTGAATATGGCTGTAGGTCTTAGCAGCACCGCACGGAACTCACCAAGCTAGCATCATTTGAGCGGGTGGAGTTAATGATAGCAATGAGAGGATGTGGAGGCTTGTAATGGCGTGGCGAGGCGTGGTGGTGGTGGTGGTGGTGGTAGTGGGGCTGCCCGATGACCCGCCCCAGAGGTCACAGCTGACTGGACTGGTTTGGGCAATGGTGATCTTGACCTTTGACCTTTTTCCACTTCTGTGTACTTTGTTTCCCTTTCCTGGCTTTTATTTTTTTTATCTTATCCTTTTTCTTCTATTCTTTTTATATTCTTTCCCTTTCATGTTTCATTATTTTTCACTAGTTTATCTTTTTCTTCTTCTTTGGTTTTGATTTTTGTTACTTCATTTCATACTTACTTTAATATTATTTCTTTCATTTTCTTTATTTTCTCTCTTGATAATCCCTCTTTCTTTTTTTTTCATCCCTAGTCTTCTTTATTTTTCTCTTTATCTCATTCGTTTCATTCTCTTTCTCTCAAATATTGCTGTTCTTGTCTCATTATCCCTTTTGTATATTTATCTTTGTCTAGCTATTATATTCTACCACCACCTCATTCCTCCTCCTTCACTCCTGTCTCTCCTCCTCCTCCTCCTCCTCCTCTTCCTCGACCTCCTCCATCTCCTATCTTTCTCATCCTCTTTCACCCCCTCTCTCAAATCTTCACCTCGAAAATAACATGTGATTAAGATGTCGATATTTACCTGCACATAATTACGTTGGTCTCACCTGAATACAAAACATTATTAACAGGTACACACAAAAAAAGTACCCGTAAGTATTGGTTTTAATAGTGACGGGGAATTTCATCGTCATTACAGTCCTCTTCGTGTTTACCTGTGTATTTATGGAGGTACAGGTGAGTGTACAGGTTATATATGTGGATTATATATTTGTGTAAATGAGCACCTGTGTTACCTTAAAAGGAAATTATATGTTGCTTTTTATTACTCATCTCAACATGACATTTCCTTCGCGTCTCCTTTTATTTTTGTTTTTGTCTGTTTTTTTGCCTTTTTGCCTGGGTATTTTTGCAGTCTCCACGTGATCCTTTTTAACCTACATTTCCTATCTGAGCGAGGGCGTAACCTTCCCCAGCGCCGTGCAAGGAACACCATCAGACGCGTGTAGAACCAAGGGACCTCCTATTTCATGCATCAACCTAAAATTTCCTGTCTGTATCCTCATTTGTTTTTTTTTCATTTTTTCTTGTAAGTAATCTTTTTAACCTATATTTCCCGCGTCTTGGCGAGAGTGAGGCATGAGAGAGGGTTTGTGTGTCCTTCACCTTCCTTCCTTACTTCTTTCACCTTCATTTTCGTCGTTTCTTTCTCAGTTTCCATCTTGTTTTTATATGTCTTTCTATATTACCTTCCTTACCTTCATTTTCCTCATCTTTATCTTCCTCACTTTCTTAATCACCTTTTTTCTCACTTTAATCTTCCCCTTCCCCTTCACCTTTGCTTCATCCTCATCTTCTTTGCCTTTAATCTCACCTTTACTTTATCTTCATCTTCAACCCTCACTGTCAATCGTCACCTTCATCTTGCCTTAGTGACCGTCTCTTTGCATCACCCAAAACAACAACCAGGGCAAACTGACACCCGTGGGAGCTGAGTAGTGTGTGATTTGAGAGGTACGAGCAGTGAGTGGTATGTGGTGTGATGGACTGAGCAACTGGGCAAGGCTATGATGATGTGTGAGGCTCAGCAAGGGAGGAATGGAGGTGCGGTGGCTGCAGACGCGGTGTTTGAGAAGGATTATGCATGCGGGTACCACCTGTGAATAAGCGAGAGGTGTACTTGATACAGATGAATTAGCATAGAACAACACCGCCCCTTCAGGCCTCGGTTTAAACTAGCCATTTGGTCTCGTGCAAAAGTTCTGGCCTCTGGTGTTGGGTAAGCGAGGTAGACGAGGACATGAGACGGTAGGAAAGGCTAAAGGAAAGAAAAAGGGAAAAGAAATTATCCCTGTAGTGGACACGGACAGACAGAGCGACTGATACAGATGCAGAGAGGCAGAAAGAAAGAGACAGGTAGATTAATTTTGATATCTCGTTGTAATAAGGCTCATATTCTGAAACGCTTTGCTCTCTTACCATCACTGTTTATTAAGTGGCTAGTTGTCTCTGTGGCCTTGGAAAATTGTCGAAATGAGAAGAGAAGGCGTTTTTTAATATAGATCGAATAAAATAGGTCTGAACAAGCTAGACATACGAACATAGACAGATAGATATATTGGACAGATAGATATATACATAAATACATAGATAAACACAAAACAACATGAATAACAACACCTTGCACATTATAAACAGTAACGCAACACTAATTACAATGACACAACGCGGTACAAGTAACGCTAATCGCACTCAACACTGCTAAGCCTCGAGGGTGACAGAGTGAGGCAGTGAAGGGGCGCTGCAACACTTCCATGCTAAAAATGTCACACGTGTCTTATTGAATTATCGTAAAAACTTTATTATATTCCAAGATTTGTTAATGGAAATGAAGAAATGATAATAGTAATATGATGGTGATGTGTGTGTGTGTGTGTGTGTGTGTGTGTGTGTGTGTGTGTGTGTGTGTGTGTGTGTGATTTTAAGCCCTAAAGGAATAATTGAATATCGGTATAATCTGTTATTTTTTTTTATCCATTTCTCTCTCTCTCTCTCTCTCTCTCTCTCTCTCTCTCTCTCTCTCTCTCTCTCTCTCTCTCTCTCTCTCTCTCTCTCTCTCTCTCTCTCTCTCTCTCTCTCTCTCGTGTACTCCATCATTATCCTCCTTTTCCTTCTTCCTCTCCTCCTCTTCATTTTCGTGTTAGTCTTCATTTTCTTCCAATTTTCCTTCTTCTCTTCTCTTTTTCCTTCCTTGATTTCTTCTTCATTTTCTTCATCACAATCATCATCAACTTCATGCTCTTGTTCTTATTCTTATCCTCCTCCTCCTCCTCCTCCTCCTCCTCCTCCTCCTCCTCCTCCTCCTCCTCCTCCTCCTCCTCCTCCTCCTTCTTCTTCTTGTTCTTTTGCTGTTGCTAGTTCTCAATCTTCTTTCTCCTCCTCCTCCTCCTCCTCCTCCTCCTCCTCCTATGACCTCCCAGAACCTAGTAGGAAAATTACTCGTTGTTCAGAGTTGGTCTGCGATTGCTTTTTGTTTTTATCTCTCTCCCTAATGCCACGCTAGAAGAGGAGGAGGAGGAGGAGGAGGAGGAGGAGGAGGAGGGGCACTCTCTCTCCAGTAAGTCCAAGTAGCTAACTTCCCTACTCCTCCTCCTCCTCCTCCTCCTCAATTGTCTTCCTCCATTTTCCATTCTTCCTTTTCTCTTCCTTCCTTTTCTTTTAAATTATATCTCTTCCTTCCTTCATTCTGTGTCTTTTCTCCTTTCCTACCTGTATCTACCTGTTAGCTCTCTCCCCCTTCCTCCTCCTCCTCCTCCTCCTAGTCTTCCCTTACCTGTCCTAATACCTTATATCTTGTACCAATCAATCCGTTTATTTTTTTCTCTCTCTCTCCCTGAGGTCTATCTACCACAGGGACTCGAACACGTTGCATTACAGTTACGCAAGAGCTTCACCCACAAAGCCACTTGAGTATTGATAGTGCCTCTCGTTTTCTTTCGTCTCCAGCTGCGGTTTGTGTGAGTCTAAGTTTGGTGCTATTGATTACTATTAGGCTGAGATCTTGTTTGCTTCTGCCACTCCTCTTGTTTAGATTATGTATTCGCTTTTTAAGGGTTGCGTTAGGTTCAGGTTCAGAGAGAGAGAGAGAGAGAGAGAGAGAGATGAGGGAGAGAGTTGGCATGAGGGCAGCAAGAACAGGAGTAGTAGTAGTAGTCCTCCTCCTCCTCCTCCTCCTCCTCCTCCTCCTCCTCCTCCTGAAGGTGACCCGTTTGTCTACCTTCCTGCACTCCTCAAGTCTTCCTCAATCAATTCTCATTTTACTGTTAATTTATTCCAGGTTTGTATTATGAACGAGTGCATTACAAGACCTGAACTGTTTGTTTAGTATTGTTTTGGCCCGCCTGTCATTAATCCTTTCCTTTGTTTCTATATATTAAAAATAGTTTCAGGGTCAAGAGTCTTTTAAGCATTTTTTAGTTTAATTTTTTTATATTGGTTTATATTTTTAGTTTGCATGTTTACTTCTGGGCTTTATTTATTTATTTTGTTAGTTAGTTTGTTAGGCAGTTAGTTCAGTACGTGTTTATGTCTGTATGTTAATTTTTTTATGTATATTTTGATGTGTGTGTGTGTGTGTGTGTGTGTGTGTGTGTGTGTGTGTGTGTGAGAGAGAGAGAGAGAGAGAGAGAGAGAGAGAGAGAGAGAGAGAGAGAGAGAGAAATGCGTTCACATTCATTATATTCGTGTACACGTTGGAATGTTCAGTGGGAGGGGGCAACGGCACGGTCCCCCCTCCCCTTCCCTCTTCCCCCGCTGGGAGTGCGCCAGAATCCGCCCCTGCCCCCTTCCCCGCCACTTCCCCGAGCTCATCACGGCTCTATGGGGATGCTGAGTGGGCAGTGTATCTTCTCCTTCACGTTCTATCTGATAAGGACAAGGAAGGGAAGAATGGCTGCAAGATTTGGCCTTCTACGTATCCATTAACGTGACCTTTACGAGAAGTGATGGATACACCCCCTTCCCCCGCCCGCCCCTACACCCACGCCCCTTTCCCAGGTGTTGAGGGGGCGCGGGAGGGTGCAGAGGGCGGAGAGGCCTTACGTCACCCCGGCAGAAGCAGTCCGGCGTTCTTTGACCCTGTGGTAGCGTGGCGTGGTGTGGCGTGGCGTGGTGGTGTGTGGCGGCGTGGTGTGCCTGGCCACCCCATCAGCGCAACCTGAAATTAGACTACATCCCGGCCAGCTTCCAGAGTCGAGTTCTCGGGGCGTTCCCTCCACCCACAGTCCAGGCGTTCTGGAGTCCAGGCGTCCGGCGGAGTGCACGTGCCCGATGGTGTTGTGTCCAGGCGGCAGGACAGGGCCACGAGGGGCGGGCCTGGACAATCTAGACACGACTCTTCCTGCCACAGTGCCTGTAAATCTCCGCCCTCCATCCATTTGCATCACAAATCATCAATGATTTACTTTAATAGTTTTCTCTAATCAGTTTATTATGCGGGGTATGCATAAAGGTGTGCTCGACCCTTATGTGTTTGATATATGACACCTGGACGCGCACAACACCTCCCTCGTTAACGGTGCCTTCCTGATGAGCTCTACCCCTCGTCGGCACCTCAGCTGCACCGTGCTGCGGGCGTGAGGGTGGGCTGTGGGCGGCGCGGGCGTCCGCCACTCTGACCGCCGCCTCGTCCATCACCCACTCTGGACTCTCATAGTTAATTGCTACTTCCTCAGTATTGATCTAGAGGAGCTTGTTAGCGCACGCCCATCCAGCGCTCGCAAATGAACTTCGTGCACGGCGTTGCAACGAAGGACTTGAAGATCCGTGCCTGACCCTCAGCCTCCCGCGAAGCCCTGTCCTGACGCCCTGATGAACCGAGCCCCGTAAAGCCTCACCAAACCTCGCCAAACCCCGCTAGACCCCGCCGAGCCCCGCCAACCCCCACTGAGCCCCGCCTAAGATTGCGTGAACAAATATACAAAAGAAAATGACAGCAGACCGCAGCATCACCGCATCACCGCCTGCCAGAATGCGGCGCGGCGAGCGTGGCGCACACTGTGGTTACCAACGGCTCATGATTAATACGTGAACCTCTCGCGCTGCGCCGACGGCCACGCGCTGCTCTGTATGCACTGCTTGGCACTCGGGCCGTCAGCCGGGGGTGTGGGGGTAGGGCGGGGGTGGTGGTGGTGGTGCTGGAGGGATGATGGATGGCCCCTCACCTTCCCTCCCTTTCCTCCCTGTGGCGGCGTCGAAGGGAATGTCCCGTTTGGTGCTGCGATTCGCAAGGTTATTGACTCAAGGAGGCGAGGCGTGTCGGCGGTGTGGTAGCGTGGTAATGTGGTGGTGTGGTGGAGTAGTGAGTGTGGCGCCGTGTTGTGGCGTCGTTAGAGTGAATGACGGAGGTTGGCATGGTGACAGGGGAGTTATGGTAATGGGATCAGCGGTGGTGTTAATGGGCTTCAGTTTGACATTCCAGGCCTCGATACCTTGTGATAAGAGGCGGAGGTGCCAAACTACCAGTGTTCTAGGGAGGAAAGGGAATCCCGCGCACCCTACCTGTCGTCGTGGCTGTTACCTGTGTGTCTGTTCATTTGTCTGTTTCCCGTCAGCCGCTTCTTCAAGTTAAAATTTCCTGTCAGTAATATATTCAAG
Source organism: Portunus trituberculatus (assembly GCF_017591435.1). Taxonomy (NCBI): domain Eukaryota; kingdom Metazoa; phylum Arthropoda; class Malacostraca; order Decapoda; family Portunidae; genus Portunus; species Portunus trituberculatus. Next base: position 7,480,146 of record NC_059276.1, read on the forward strand.
GCAGCAGATGAAGTTATTACGTTCTTTTGTTCAGAGCACTTCAACAAATCACCGCTGCCATTCTCCTTGATGATCAGACGCTGTGATGTATGAGAAGAGAATACAGCAAACCTAAACACGAAAAAAAAATCAGAAACCCCTGCACTTGGTAATGAGTCAAGCTTACCTATTAGAAAGTACAACCACTTACACGACACTAATAGCAAGAGCCGTCTTTTAATTTTAGACTACCTGAGGATGATAGCTACAGAGAGAAATGCCTTGTATAATTAGTTAGAAGAGATTAACCCGACAGGTGAGATATAGAGCGGTCAGGCATAAAAGGAACCAAGTACAATGTAGGAAGTGAAGGAAGTGCGAGCTGTGATTGAAGTACAGGTGAAAAAATAAATAAAAAATTACTTCATAACCCGCCAGGTAACAGCTACGGACACGGAAGCCTTAAGGACGCGGAAAATTAAGTACGGGATCTGAAAAATGTACCTGGCAATTAACGACCCGATTATGAACGTGATGATGTTAAGTGTAAAGTGGTCCATGATTGCAACACAGGTGAGGCGCGGCCAGGTGAAGGTACAGGCCCAGGGAGACGCGCGCTGAGGCAGAGACGAGATAAAAACAACGGGGAGAGATAAACACGTATACAATATGAGACAGAACACAAGAGGGAGATAAAGTATACAACGTAACAAGCGAAGATGAAAACTGACGCAGAATAAAATAACAAAATAGCAAAGCGAGAAGGAGAGGAAGAGGAGAAGGAGGAAGAGGAGGTGGAGGAGGAGGAGAACGAGAAGAACAACAACGCACTCAGAATAAAAGGTGAAGTCTCGAAAAATCTTGAAAAACATAACCTCATATTTCTTGTTTTATCTCCAGCTAGATTGACGATAGTGAACCGAGACTACACCTTCCATTGCCTTTGTACACCTGCCCTTGAGAAGCACTGAGAGCCAGGTAAGCCTCACACCTGACATCACACGGCTTCTAATTAGCACTAACACCTGGATGGCTTGACCGGAGAGTAGAGGGCAGCAGAGGCGTCCCAGCCCTCGCCGCGGGGTAAACACTGGTTCAGGACCGCTCGTGGCTGTTTGAACTTTGCGGTAAGTTCACTATATTGGAGAAAACGTCAGAGAACCGGAGAGGGTTTGAGTAAAAAGAGGATGGGCAGCATTCCTTTCCCGGAGAGTGAGTGTTACGGATATATATGTTTTGTTGCTCTTTCTCTCTTTCTCCATCTCCTTCTCGCTCCGTCTCTCTATCTCAGTGCAAAGAGTAATCGAGTCTCGTGTCGTGTTGAATCGTATCACCTCACCCATCTTCTTTCTCCCTATGAGGTGACCTGGCAGTGTGACCTTAACGATGACTTCACCCTCCAGCTGCATATCCCACCCTGAACCCCTCCACTGCGCTCAGAAATGGACACCCCACCTCCAGCTCTCCCATCAGTGCCTGCAGTTGTGTTGTGTTTATGTGTTAGGTTTCGTGTTGTCGCCTTACCGTTCTGCACATCATCATTGCTGTCGTGTGAATATTTGTGAATGTAAAAGCAATATTGTTCCGTTTACTATGCTTTCCTTGCCATTTATTGTGTTTTTATCCGTTATAAAGTAAGATTAACCTCTTCAGTACCATGACGCGTTTCCATATTCATTCTACTTACTATTTGGTGATTTTATACAGCTTCAGAATCTCATGTAGGGATTGAAATAGTGAGGACTGTGGCCAATAATCTTCTGACCTCCATAGACTCTTCCTAATGTAATGAAAATGGTCTAATCATACCCAAAACTGAAGGTGAAAATGTGCCCCAGTACTGAAGGGGTTGAAATAGAAAGTGTAAGGAGAGTAAGGAAAAAAAATATCTTGAACTTTGGGAATATATATTTATTACAATTTGATATATTTTGCTCTCTCTCTCTCTCTCTCTCTCTCTCTCTCTCTCTCTCTCTCTCTCTCTCTCTCTCTCTCTCTCTCTCTCTCTCTCTCTCTCTCTCTCTCTTTTTCTTATCTATACCATGTGGGCTTTTCACGGGAATTTATGGGCTAAAGGGGATACTTTTTGGGATACCTCCTATCTCAAAGCCCACCCGCTAGGAAACCGTTCCCCCGAGTGAGGAAGCCCAACCTACACTCGGACCGTGGACAGGATTCGAACCCGTGCGCTTGGAGACCCCTCGGACCCCAAAGCACGCATGGTTCCACTGTACCACTGTCTCTCTCTCTCTCTCTCTCTCTCTCTCTCTCTCTCTCTCTCTCTCTCTCTCTCTCTCTCTCTCTCTCTCTCTCTCTCTCTCTCTCTCTCTCTCTCTCTCTCTCTCTCTCTCTCTCTATCTCCAATAAAACTAAGCATCTCCATGTATATTCATAACCTCAAAGACCACACGACCTTGGTTCCCTTCATTCCCTCACAGGCCACGAGACTCAGGGAAGATGCTCCTTTGCTTTCCCTTCACCTTGGGTCCGGAGGCTGAGGGAGGGGCAAGGAGGCGGCCAGGTGTGATGGTGCGTCAGGTGAGCGGTGAAGCGTTAACACCTGACTGATGGAGCGCTGTGGAAAGTCTCGAGTCATAGGTGGAGTTTGAAAGTGGAATTGAAAGTGGAGTTTAAAGTGGAGGTTGTTCTTATTTGTGAATTTTTTTTTTATTTTTCGAGTTTTATTTCCGTTTTTCTCTATTTTTTTTTTTTTTGTGTGTTATTGTGTTAAGTGAAGTTCTTACCGTTTTTCTTTGAATTTTCTTCGTTGTTATACATTTTTATAAGTGGATTTTTGTATTTCTCTATCTATTCCTTCTATTTTTGCTTTGTTATGTGGTTAAGTGTGGTTTGAAGTGCGCTTTCTTACATTTTACATTATTATCGTACAGTTTTGACGTTAATTTTGTCTGCTTTCCTTTTTTTATTCTTTTCTGCACTGTTAGTGTGGATAATTGGAGTTTGAAGTGGGTGATCATACAGTTTTCATTACTCTTGTACCCTTCTCAACTTGTCATATTGTATTGGTTTCTCTATTTCTCTATTTCTGTGGATTTTCTTGTCCGTTTCTTCTTGTATACAAATTTTTCTGCATTATTTCCTCTCTCTCTCTCTCTCTCTCTCTCTCTCTCTCTCTCTCTCTCTCTCTCTCTCTCTCTCTCTCTCTCTCTCTCTCTCTCTCTCTCTCTCTCTCTCTCTCTCTCTCTCTCTCTCTCTCTCTCTCTCTCTCTCTCTCTCTCTCTCTCAAGAATGTAAGACTCTGGCTCAGCGCATTTCCAGTAAATATCCAGTTTAGTGATCGCGCGGGTTAATTTGTTAGCCTCACCTGCACTTAATTCAATATATTACCTCCACTAATCTCTATAGACATCACGCCTTGTATCTTTATTTTCCTATTTTACACACATTTTTCCTCCTCCACTCCCCTCCTTAAATAGAGGAAAGGATTACGTTCTTAATTCTCCCTTCCAGGTACCTCCTTATTACACGCAGGACAGGTGAGAGAGAGAGAGAGAGAGAGGGGATATATAGTTTAAGCCAGGTATTGATTTTAGTAAATGAACAGGTGAGGAAGATTCATTCAAGTGTTGTTATTATGTGGGGTCTTGGCAAAATCGTGACCAAATTATCTTTCCTTCTGCTTCAGTTTGTGTTTTGCTGCATTATTCTTCTTCCTTCTACTCTCTTTATTTTCTGCTTTCTCTTTTTTTTCACTTGCGTTTTTTTCTTTTTCTTTTCTATGTTTCATGTTTTATTTCATTTTTCTTTTTTCTTCGTTTCATGTTGACTTTTTTTCTTCATTTCTTTTTCATGTTTTTGTTTGTCTTTCTTTTATCACACTTCACTCATTTTACTCTTCTTAATTTCGTTTCTTTTATATCCTTTTATTTTTTTTTTCATTTCTCTTCATCTTTTTTACTTTCTTTTGTTTCTTCCATGTCTGGTTTTCCTTCCTTTAATATCTCTCTTCCTTTACTCTCTCTTCACTATCTCTCTCGTTCCATTCCTTTCCTCTCTTTTGTTCCATTCCATTATATTCTCTCTTCCTTTACTCTCTCTCTCTCTTTCGTTCCATTCCTTTACTATTTCTCTTCTTTTGTCCCATTCCTTTCTATCTCCTCTCTCCCTCACCTTTTCTCCTCTTCCTATTATCTCTTCCTTCTTTTCCTTTCTCAATTATTCATTCTCCTCCTACTTTCTGTTTTCCTATTGTTTTCTTTTTTTATCTTTCCTTGTTTTCATTTTCTCTCTCTCTCTCTCTCTCTCTCTCTCTCTCTCTCTCTCTCTCTCTCTCTCTCTCTCTCTCTCTCTCTCTCTCTCTCTCTCTCTCTCTCTCTCTCTCTCTCTCTCTCTCTCTCTCAAATCTAACTTGTTAATTTTTTTTATTTTACTGTATGACATTATTTACTAGTCAAAGCTACTACTACTACTACTACTACTACTACTACTACTACTACTACTACTACTACTACTACTACTACTACTACTACTACTAGTAGTAATAACAATAATTATAATACCACTACTAAGGCTACGACTACGACTACTATTACTATCTCTACTAGTACTACTACTACTACTACTACTACTACTACTACTACTACTACTACTACTACACTCCACTGTTACTACTACTACTACTACTACTACTACTACTACTACTACTACTACTACTACTACTACTTTGGTAATAAATGTTCGGTAATCGACGCAAGATTTTCACTGGATAAGGCAAGACAAGGAGAAGCAAGACTGAGAATTTGTAATCTGAGTGCATGGCTGAAGGAGATTAGGCTCAAAATAGCCTCCATTTATTATATTCTTATGTACTCATACTTAAAATTCTCAGAGAACCTTAAGTATCAGTGTTTAGGTGAATATTGCAGCGAAGGTGAGGGGTTGCACTACTAGATTATAAAGTAAATGACCCCTTTTTGCACATAAGTAACCAACGCTTCATTAATCTCGGTTACTTTACGCGAATGACTGTCTTGTTTAAGTAATACATGCATCACACTTATACTACTTAACGTGGAATATTTTTGCTGTACTTAAGAGATGGAATTAGTTGAAGGGAGGAGAGAGAGTGAGAGGGAGAGGAGCTTTGGGTTAAAAAATATAATATAAAGTTTGTTTTAATGAGTTGGACAACCTAATTATTTATCTGGAAACATAAATAAATAAATGCGTGGCCAGGTAATGCCGCTTCATCAGACCTTAATTAAAACATCACCAGCCGCCGTCTGCATAACTCACCTTACTGATTAGATAATTGACACCGCTGAATACCTGCTGATTACCTGGCAACCTCACCTGTAATGCTCTCTCTCTCTCTCTCTCTCTCTCTCTCTCTCTCTCTCTCTCTCTCTCTCTCTCTCTCTCTCTCTCTCTCTCTCTCTCTCTCTCTCTCTCTCTCTCTCTCTCTCTCTCTCTCTCTCTCTCTCTCTCTCTCTCTCAGATTGATGTTTTTATTATATGATTTTTAGTATTTTCTCTCTCTCTCTCTCTCTCTCTCTCTCTCTCTCTCTCTCTCTCTCTCTCTCTCTCTCTCTCTCTCTCTCTCTCTCTCTCTCTCTCTCTCTCTCTCTCTCTCTCTCTCTCTCTCTCTCTCTCTCTCTCTCTCTCTCTCTCTCTCTCTCAAGTTGTTTTTTGGAGAACTTGAACTCGAGATGGAAAGAGAGAGAGAGAGAGAGAGAGTCGAGTAACGTCATCAGGAATAATTAACAAAAAATGTAATTATAATCCCGAGTCAAGAGATACAAGTTTACTTCAGTTTACCCCAAGTGCTTTCTATTCAAACCCGCTGGAAACTCGATCACAGAAGGCGAGGAGCGAGTCAGCAGAAGGCGAGTGTAGTTTAAATCAGCCACATTCTTCAAAACTCACTGGTACACCTCGTAAATAAAAAGCTACAGGTGTACAGCGGGTCGGGGTAATTAATCAAGGTAGTGGCGGTGGTCATTTAAACACGGCACCTTACACCTGCCCGCTGATTCATGCTCCTATAGATGGACAACTTGAATTAATGTCTACCTGAGGTGCTCACAGAAGCTACATGAGCCTTCTTCTTCTTCTTCTTCTTCTTCTTCTTCTTCTTCTTTTCTTCTTTCTGTCTGTTCGAAAGCCAATTTTACTTTTTTTCTTTCTCTCTTACTTTTTTCTACTCGTGTGTCATCCAGTTTCTCATCTTGCAGTTTCCCTTACGGTTCTCAGAATTCATCTTATAATTCCAGCTGTTCATGTTTTTTTTTCCCTTCATATCTTCCTGCTGGACGCTGCGCTGCCCTTGCCACCCGTCTCCCCCCTGCCACCAGCACACCTGCCTCCCTGTCACAGTCTACACCTCCTTCCTTGCTCTCTACTTCATGGTCTGCACTTCCTCTCATGTACTCCTCTCTGCTACATGACACTTCCCTTTCCCCCTTGCTAAGTAACAGCTGCAGTGGGGCGGCGGGTGCAGTGCTAGCTTTGGTGAGCCCCGATACGAGTACAATAGTCAGTAAAGCGCCGATGCAATGTTTAGTAAAGCTGTCATGTTGTTGCGCAGCTCACAGTACGAAATAATTTGAATAAGATCCGTGTTTTTATTGGCAATGGTGAGAAAATGTTCGTTTTATGTTTTTGAAGTCGAAAAGTAATGTTCAATACGTATTCTTTGCTTTGAAACAGAAAATAATATATGTTTCTTTAGTTTTGAAGGTGCAAAATACATATGAATTTTACTGCGAAACAATAAAATACCTGTTTGTGGTATCGGAATACGAAAATACCATGTTTTTATTGTGTAGATAATTCCGAAAGTAGAGAAAATTACTTCTTTGGCTTGAAAAAAGAACAGAAATTTTGAATCCTAAAACAAAAAGAAAAAAAAATAGTAAAAAGAAAATAGTATAGAAAAGCAGATAAATAACAACACACTGAGGTACGAGAGAAAGAAGAACAGTGACACTACAACACACTCAGACACAAGAGAAAGAGTAAGTGAAGCTACAACACACTTAGACACAGCAATACTAAGAACAGTGAAGCTACAACACAATTAAACACAAGAGAAAGAGAGAGTGAAGCTACAACACACATAGACGAAAGTAAGACCAGTGAAGCAACAGCACTTGGCTACCCTGATGTACCTCCCTGTCCATCCAGCGCAGAGAGAAGCACGTACAGCCTCACCACCGCGGGTCGTAAAGCAACAAGTGGCATCACAACTGGACATAAACGCTGGGTCGAGTCCGCCGCGCTATTTGTCTCCGAACTCATAAGGTTTGTTTAGCTGTTTGTTTTTATGTGTCTGGCGAGCGTGTTGGCTAATTATCAAGGTGTGTCATCGAGCGGCGGCCAGGCAGTGTTGGTTGTCAGCCTCCTCTCTGCCCTCCATTGATCGGATCTCCTCTGCTTCCTCCTCCTGTTAGTCTTTCTGCTGCTTCTGTTGTTCCTGTTGCTGTTGGTAGTGGTGGTTGTGATAGTGGAAGTGTTGTTTTTGTTGCTCCTTTTCTTTTCCTTCTACTACTACTACTACTACTACTACTACTACTACTACTACTTCTACTACTACTTTTCTATTTTACTACTTTTTCTTTTTACACCAATTCTTTCTTTCCTTCTATGCATCAGAGAATTTCCTCTTTTAATTCTTATATACCTGACAACTACTTTTTATGCTTCTCCTCCTCCTCCTCCTCCTCCTCCTCCTCCTCCTCCTCCTCCTCCTCCTCCTCTTCTTCTTCTTCTTCTTCTTCTTCTTCTTCTTCTTCTTCTTCTTCTTCTTCTTCTTCTTCTTCTTCTTCTTCTTCTTCTTCTTCTTCTTCCTCCTCCTCCTCCTCCTCCTCCTCCTCCTCCTCCTCCTCCTCCTCCTCCTCCTCCTCCTCCTCCTCCTCCTCCTCCTCAGAAGCTACTCCGATTTTCTAAGAGATTAACTTACGTATCTGAAAACGTTCGTAAAATCATTTCTTGTTAGTCGTGTTGTTGTATCTTTGTATAATATTGTGGATTGTGAACATAATGCCTTTTCTTCACTCTTTTTACCTTGCTATTCATCTTACTTCATCTCCATTGCACTTCGTCTCTTGAGCATTTCACAATCACATACGAATAAACTCTACTCGTGTCTATCAAAGTCTTGGCAATCTACTGGATGTGTTATGGAAGTACAGTGTGTTACAATCGTGTAGTGTGTTTTGCATCCCTTTCTTCCACGAACCTAGCTAGCCCTCTCAGTGTTAACCCCTTCAGAACCATGACACATTTCCATATTTATTTTGGTTACTATTTGGTGATTTTATACAGCTTCAGAAACTTATGTGGGGATTTGAATAGTGAAGACTGCTGCCATTAATCTTCTAACCTCCATAGACACTTCCTAATGTAAATAAAATCATCTATTGTTATCCAAAACTCAAGGTAGAAATGTACAGAAGGGCTTAAGGTCCTCATCTGGTAACATTGCAACCATTGTAAATTAAAAAGTACTCCTAGTTACGGAAAGGAAGGTGGGAAGGACAAAGAAAAGGTGGAGGGAGTGTGTGACGGAGGATATGAATCTGTTGGGAATAGAAGAACATAAAGCACAAGATCGCCAGTTGTGGAAAGCAGTCATCGCCCGTTCATCCTCATCCTAAATCGGAAAATGCTGAAACGAAAATGATGATGAGTTACGAAAAGGAAGATAGAAGGTTTAATTTGTCTTATCTCATCCCCATAATTAAAAGACTGGAGCACATGAGTAACTTAGACCCAATATAGATGGAGTTACAATTCCACGAGATACAGCTGACCACACATGATCTGTCTGACTAGCGCCGCACGCCACCAAAGCATCACTCTTGGCCAATCCCGAAAGGAAGATAGAAGGTTTAATTTGTCTTATCTGTTCCCCATAATTAAAAGACTGCAGCACATGAGTAATTTAGACACTTCAATGTTATTTTTTTTTTTTAACATTGCTTTGAATTTAAAAAGTTTCGATGGCTACAGAAAGAAAGAGAGAAAATTTAATTGATGTTTGCTGCGTTTGTGGTCTTTTTAATAGTTGTTGATAATTGTAGGTATTATAACAGGTATTGCAGATAAATTGACACACACACACACACACACACACACACACACACACACACACACACACACACACACACACACACACACACACACACACACACATTTAGCTATCACGAGCCACCTGTCTGAGAGTTTGACTAATTAAAACTCATTAGCACAATAATCACAATGTTCATACCTTCAGCCCAGTGTTTATTGCACAGCCATGCCCTAAAAGTCCCCATTTAGCGTGTCAGAACCCCTTAGTTTGCGGCAATAATTAACTTGACCTAATAGTTTCATAAGCAGGTTTCTGACGCTTCAAAAAGAGGGTTCAGATTTCGTTTTCCTTTTTAATTCGGTTCTGTACGTGTATTAGTACATTGTTTCCTTCAGCCCGGGGGGATTTTGTGCTTTATGTTCAGTTTCTTCGTTTTTCGTGTGTTTTTATTTTGATGTGTCCTTTTATTTCTCTTCTTTGTGATTTTTATGTGCATGGCAATCTTGTGAGTGACGCGTGACATGTTTTAGAAAGATTCATGACTTTATTTTTCCTTTTTAAATTCTTTGCACTTGTCATTCTTCGTATAGTCTCTCTCTCTCTCTCTCTCTCTCTCTCTCTCTCTCTCTCTCTCTCTCTCTCTCTCTCTCTCTCTCTCTCTCTCTCTCTCTCTCAATAATTATTCAAGGTAACGAGATTAATTAGTAAGCAGACAGGTGTTCTTATATATTCCACTCACTGCCTCGTCTAATATTACTAATTTATTGCCTTTGATTCATTAATATTAACAAAAAATAATAAAAAACAAGAGTATATTGAAATTTTTATATATGTACTTATTCCCTTACATTTACACTATCTGATACTCGTTTTCTATGCTTCTCTATGTACCTAGTGAGTGAATTTACAACGTCCCTCAGTATTGGTTCTGAAATAGAGACGGGGATGAATGGAAAGCACACGGTAATCAAGTTCTTGGTGGTGAGTCATTAGGGAGCCAGAAAATGAGGTGAAATTAAGCTTAAAGATGGATGAAATTAGAGAGGTGTACTTTATGTAGACTGCCATGTGTTTGTAATTTCCTCTTTTTTATGTTCTTTTGTTCTCTAATGATTAAATATATCAACTTGCTCTTCTTTCAGTCTTTTCTCAAATAAATTTCATTAATCCTTTTGGCTGCTATTTTGGTACAGCTTTTTTTAAATTTTTTTTATCACTGAGAGGTAGTTTTTACATGTTCTACAGCTACATGGAATCTATAAACTCGGTAGAAATTGTAAACTATATTCTCTACTGTCACCTTTCTTATGCATACTTAAAAAAATTTCACACATTACTTTTGGTGCTGCTAATTGTTACGTATCGCAGTGAAAGAGTTAAGGAGTTGATGTGAAATGATGGATAAGGTGAAAATAGATAGGTGTGCTTTACATAGGGAAGGTCACGTGCTTATAGTTTCCTATTTTTAATGTTTTGTTCTAATATCCCTAATGCATTTTCTAGTAAATAAATCAACTTATTCTTCCCTCAGTCTTCCGTCAAATGAATTTAATATCTAGTCTCACACTGTTTAATATTAAGGAATGTGGCTACTAATTATTTTTTCCCCCGGCAGATGGCGTCCTCGATCCGTCTTGTAAGTACCGGAAGCTTCTTTTTGTGCATGTGAGGCGAAGTAGAAGCTCAACTTGATATGAGAGTGAGCGCATTGTTAGTACACTCCACACCATTATTTTATCTTACACGTGAAGGTCTCTCAGTTTTTTTCCCCTCGTGTTCATTCAAGTTTCATCCGTAATGGCGAATGATGCAAGAGGAAACATTGTATCTCATTGTTGTTAGCGGTGTTACGGTCTTGCGGGAACGTGGATTATAATACTTAGGAGTGACTATCGTAATTATGTGCAGAGAAATTTGGGGTTATTTTTACGCTTCTTTCTTTCCTTCGCCACTTTCTGGGAATCGCGGCGGTGCAAAGACGGATTTGCAGGAAAGAATGTTTGGCAGAAGTCTCAAGGTCTGCTGGAGTCTTTTGTCTTGTGGTTCTTGGTCTCGGTCTCCTTCCAGTTTTGATCAGATAGTCAGCAAAATTAGAAGTCTCAAAGAAGGTACAGGAATAATGGCTAAGATGGTACGGTTGGATTGGAAGTATATAGAAGAAAGTTGTGAAGATAGAAATATAAATAGATGGACTGTGTGAAGGAGAGTGTGGGAAACAAAGGAATAAAAATAGAAGAATAAAATAGAACCATATATAGAAGATTGATTTCAAATAGTAATCCCGTATAGAAACCAGGAAAATTAAAAAGAACCAAAGATCTAGTAGTATATAAAGAAACTGAAAAAAAAAAAACTGATACGATTTTGATGGTTTCTGGTATTAGTTTTCGCCTTCATTTGATCCTCAGTCAGTTGGAGAAGGAGACTAAACAGGATATTGTCTTTATTTTATTGTTCTTCGTCTAAGTTCTTATTTTGGTCTTGAGTCTCTTGAAATTAATCCCTTCAGTACCATGACGCGTTTCAGTGTTCACTCTGCTTACTATTTGGTGATTTTATACAGCTTCAGAAACTTATGTAGGGAATTAAAATAGTGACGACTGTGTCCATTAATCTTCTGACCTCCATAGACCCTTCCTAATGTCAATAAAATGGTCTAATCGTACATAAATGTCCCAGTTTTGAAAGGATTAAGAGTCCAGGATCTGTCATTTATCGATCTCTTGTTCGTCAGGATTTGGAGGAGGAAGCTGAACAGGATCTCCACTCTTGTTCTTGCTGGTGTTGGTCTGAGTCTCCCCAGTGAGTCTGACGTGGTGGAGTCCCTCAAGGTGTGCCGTCACGCGTATTAGCGGCGATGCGGCGACTTTATGTGGACGTAATTGTCGGTTTCCTCAAGTTTTGGCGCTCAGTTAGCAGGGAATGTTTGTGTTTCTTATTGTGCACGTTAGGAGAGGCGTGACGGGTTAATAGTCGCTCCCGTCATCCATCCAAACTAACTTGGCGGGCCGTGACTTATTTCCGCATTACGTTTCCGCCCCGTAGCGTCACTCTGTCACCCTCCAGCTGCGTTTTCTTCGTCACTCTTAAGTTACCGTGCCTTAATTCACAGTAATCTTGTTAGAATTAGGCGTCGCTGAAAGCAGATTGGTATAAAATCCATTTAAATCACAAGAGAACAGAATATCAGAGGTAAAAGCAAAAATCGTGTATAGTTTTCTAAAAGCGCAACACTCCTGCGTCAAATTAGTGTGTATGTAATTGAGGGACCAGACGTGTGAGAATTCTCCGCGCCATAAACGTACTGGGAGGATTGGTTTTAGTGGAGCATGACAAGAGCACTAACTCAACCTCACAGCCGTTTATTCCCGGGTTTCTTTCCTGTACTCTTTGTGGAGACTGCGATATAACAGTGTGCTCGGGAGGCAGCACCTGCAACACTCACTGAAGAGCACGTACCTTTGGGCATCGAGGAGCTTAATAATCAACATTCTGAGGGATCTACGAGCACAAGCAGTCGTTTGAAGACACTGCGAGCATCAACACAAAGGAAGTCACTGGCGTAAGACCAAACCATCAAACTTACTCCCCTAATGATACCTCAAGCTAAAACGAACACCTTCTCTACCTGTAATCAAGACCTACCTACCTACTTACCTGTACCCACCCACCCATCCACCCACCTGCTCCCCTACCTGGGTGCCTAGTACACCTGCCTACCTAGTACTACCTACCATCACCTGCATGAAATTCCTGGAGGTCGTTTAAAACAATCAAAACATTTTCCCTTCCTAATCCTAAAGTTCGGAGAGAGCAAAAGTCACCTCGATCTTATTAAAACATCATTAGACCAACTTGTGCATAAACTTGGCCCGGTTGACCGTAAGATTATTTAATTGTATACAATCAGATGCCGGCGCAGCGGTCCAGACGCCGAGGAAATGCAAGGAAACCCATAAACTGTGATGGACGAGGCGAAATTAGAGACCTCTTGGTATATTTGTTCACTGGAATGTTTATCACGACGCGGCCCGGAGAGGAAGAGCAACAGGAGAACAAGAGGTGGAGGGGGAGGTGGAGGAGGTGGAGGAGGAAGCAACTATTCAGATTCTGCACTAAAATTATGGAGTAAAAAGCTCCTGCCACTTTTCTGCGTGTAATTTCTTCTTGTCTGTTGTGAAGCGTTGCCTGGCGTCCTCAGTGTGCCAGTGACTGTGTTTATTAATGATACGTGATGCCTCTAACTATCACATGCTACACACACACACACACACACACACACACACACACACACACACACACACACACACACACACACACACACACACACACACACACACACACACACACACACACACACACACACTCTCTCTCTCTCTCTCTCTCTCTCTCTCTCTCTCTCTCTCTCTCTCTCTCTCTCTCTCTCTCTCTCTCTCTCTCTCTCTCTCTCTCTCTCTCTCTCTCTCTCTCTCTCTCTCTCTCTCTCTCTCTCTCTCTCTCTCTCTCTCTCTCTCTCTCTCTCTCTCTCTCGATTAGTATAAATGTAATATATAATTTGACCTCTATTTTCAAGGGCACTACAGGTTACAGTAGAGCAGCAACGGTAGTAATGATAATATAACTGGTAAAGTAACTCTCTCTCTCTCTCTCTCTCTCTCTCTCTCTCTCTCTCTCTCTCTCTCTCTCTCTCTCTCTCTCTCTCTTATACACTCCATATTATTTGCTAAAAACACGATTTAGACAAAAGGAAGAAGGTTTTACTGAGTATTTTGTTGTATGCATAACGGCTTAGAAATTAAACTATACGAAACACACACACACACACACACACACACACACACACACACACACACACACACACACACACACACACACACACACACACACACACACACACGTAGTCTTCTTTAACGCCTTAGGTTGAAACAGCAATACATTAAGTTGGTAAGCGCCGTGTCACTCAATGGAAATATTACTAGTTTTCATTTTAAATTCATCTCCGAGTATGGAATTTTGTCTTGTATCTTTATTTTTTGTTGTTGTTGTTGTTGTTGTTGTTGTTTCTTATTTATTTTGTGATCATCGTCATTATCAGTCATTGCTTTTGTCATTATTCGTATTTTTGTTGCTACTATTATTGCTCCTTTTTCTCTTTTACTTTCAAGACAGACTAGATTACAAAAACTCATTATTGTTATTGAAATTCTCCTCCTCTTCTTCCTCCTAACTCTCCTCGTTCTCCTCCTAATTCTTGTCTTTCTCCGCCTCCTCATCTTCTTCCTCCTCTTCCTCCTCCTCCTCCTCCTCCTCCTCCTCCTCCTCTTCTCTTCCAAAATGAGTAGAAAACGAGGTTACCATTTTTTTTTCCTTCTCAATTAGTAGAATGCAAGGAAAATCTTTTTAATATATATTTTTCGATCATTATTTTCTTGCTAGTCTTTTTTTTTTATGTCAGTAACGATTCATAATGCTTCTTTAATCCACTGCATTGCTTTTATGTTGATTTCTTTTCGCAAATGTTCCAAATCAAAAGCATAACCGTGTAATAATCGCTTCCTACACTCTGATTTTTTTTTCCTCCCCTTTTATTTATCCCGAATACTTTTGAGCTTTAAATCAAACGCACAGTGAAAGAAGGAATCAGTCACCTTCATGCCGCGGAGAGGGGAGGATGTGCGTCGCCTTGTCACTTCACTATGATGCTGCGATTATTTGAGTGATAGGAGGAAGGAATGGTGAATCGCAGGAGGGAGAGACGAGGGAGCCAAAGGGTCGGGAGAGAGGGAAAAGACCAGGAGAGAGGGAAAAGACCAGGAGAGAGGGAAGGGAGAGGGTAAAGAGAGAGGCAGGAATGAGGGAAATAAAGATGTGCATCGAAGCTTAACATTACAGGGTTGTGACGCGTGTACATGTGTGTGTGTGTGTGTGTGTGTGTGTGTGTGTGTGTGTGTGTGTGTGTGTGTGTGTGTGTGTGTGTGTGTGTGTGTGTGTGTGAAAGAAGTTATCTGTCATTGTTGTTGTTTGTCTTTTTCTTGTTTGTTCTTCATATACAAAGGTGTTGTTGTTTTCGTCTTCTTATTCTTTTACTTCCTTCATTTTTTCTTTGTATTTTTACGT
>NC_059276.1:7500275-7507775 GCF_017591435.1 Portunus trituberculatus
GAGTGAAAAAAAAAAAAAAAATGTTACGTATTATAATTGGAGTTCTGTCAATTAAAACACCTGGTTGATTTGGTTGGCTAGCTTTGGTTAGCATGTACAGGTAAATTTGTGTTGTTTTGTGTTTACCTTTGTGACTTACTGTGTTTTTGTTTGTTTTGTGTAATTAATGAATGAGTCTGATGCATTAATACGATTAGTAATGTAAAGTTATAGGAAAAAGTTATGTTTTTTTTTATCTTTTACGAGGAAATAAGAGCAGTGCTTGTGAAGATACTAATTAAAAATGATGATAAAAGTTGGGTCAGTATAATTAGTATTAGTTGTATAATTTAGTTTGTAGTAGTAGTAGTAGTAGTAGTAGTAGTAGTAATAGTAATGTTAGTAGTATAAAAATAGTAGTAATAGTAGTAATAGTAGTTGTAGTAGTAGTAACAGTAGTAGTAGTAGTAATAATAATGGTAATGATAATAATAATAAACATTAGTAATAAAAATAACAACAACAAAAATAGCAACAACCTTCAACATCGAAAAAAAAAACAAGAATAAAAAAAACACGAAGACAGAAAAAGCGAAAGAAAAAAAGAGAAAAGACAAAAAAGGTCAAACTCTCCTTTATTGCCAGTAAGTCACGCGAGGCTTTAATTCCCTTTTTCGATGCTTCTTTTGGTCTCCCCTCCTCTCTTAAGGTCAGGGTTGAATGGGACCTTCTTGGGATCCAACTCCACTAATAGCGGGTTTGATTCCCTTCTCCGCGGCTGAGGTCCCAAATAGCTCGGTTATTATCCCATTCCCTCCACCCCTTCATCTTGCTGTAAAGTGTGGCGGGGTCCTTCTTGTCCTCCTCTTGCAAGACGCGCACTCCATCCACTGGTCACCTCGTATTAAACTTAGAAATTCACTTGTTTTTACGTATTCACTCTATTTTTTCTTTTATCTCCTGTGATTTTTGTGTGTCTGATTCACGTTTGGTGTTTTCGTCTCTGGTTGTTAGTGGCATGTTCCTTATTTTCCTTCCTTTACAAGACGCGCACCTCTCTCCACTGATCACCTCGTATGAGACTCAGAAATTGCCTTGTTTTTTTTACCTATTCATTCACTTTTCTTATATTTCCTGCGATTTTTGTGTGTCTGATTCACGTTTGGTCTTTTCGTGTCTGGCTGTCAGTCATATTTTCTGGTTTTCAGCGCGTTATGGTTCTTTCTAGGCTGTTCCTTTGTGTTTTGTGGGGTTTTTGGTGCACGTGTGTGAGTTACGTTTATTGTCTGGTTGTGCTTGTCTGTGTTACTGCTGTTGGTTGATTTTTTTTCCTTCATCTCTCTCTCTCTCTCTCTCTCTCTCTCTCTCTCTCTCTCTCTCTCTCTCTCTCTCTCTCTCTCTCTCTCTCTCTCTCTCTCTCTCTCTCTCTGGCCTATTTTGTTTTCCTTGTGCAATTTTTCGTGTTATTTTCCTTGTAGCATCAGAAACGAAGCCTCACTCACTCCTATCTAACTTCTTCAAACTGTACTGTGCCTCTTATCTCTAAAGGAAAAATACGTGGCTTTATTTCTATGTCCTTGTTCAAGCTCTCGTATTTTTTTTCTTCTTGGCATCAGAAATTAAGCCTCATTCTTATTTGATTTCTCTAAACCCAACTGTTCATCTTATTTGTAAAGAAAAATATGTGACTTTATTTCTAAGTATGAAGTATTGGTTCAATCCTTCTGTTAACTTCAAGGTATATTTTCTCTACTTCCTTGTCTTTTCCTGTCTAATTTCCACAATATATATATGAAAGCGTTCCATCAGTTTTAATATCCAGCTTGAAACAGTAGTAGTAACAGTACCAGCCACTAGAATGTTAATATAGGCAACATGTTATTGTATTCCCTTCTCTTATCTTAATACAGACATGTTGTTATATTCCGTCTATCTTTTCCTGTCCTTGTATTGCTGCAATCTAACATAAGAGAGAATTCTATCAAGCATATTGTTGACTTGGAAATATTACCGTCTTGCCTTTCTGTAACGTAATAAATCTTTGTACTCTTCCTTCCGCTATATTTCCACCTCTTTCTGATCTTTAGTTTCCATTGAGCTAAATTTACACGAGAAGATTTCATGAAGTATATATTTGAGTTTGAAATACTAACACCTTCCTTTCTTTAACTTAATAAATCTTTGTACTCTTTCATCCTCCACCTCTCCATCTCCTCCTGTCCTGTTATTTCCACAGATCAAATATAAGAGATCGTTCCATCAAGTGTATTTTTGAGCTTGTAATACTAACTCCATTATTTATTAGGTTCTTTTCTATAACTTATCTCTTGTTGTCTTCCTTCCTCCATCACTTCACCTCTTCCTGTCCTTTTTTTTCACAGATTAAATATAAGAGACTGTTCCATCAAGTGTATTTTTGAGCTTAAAATACTAACTCTTTTTCTGTAATTTATCTCTTGTTCTCTTCCTTCCTCCACCTCTCCATCTCTTCCTCTCCTGTTATTTCCATAGAACAAATGTAAGAGACCGTTCCATCAAGTGTATTTTTGAGTTTAAAATACTAACTCCTTTTCTGTAATTTATTTCTTGTACTCTTTCTTCCTCCACCTCTCTACCTCTTCCTGTCTTTTAATTTTCACAGATCAATTATAAGAGACCGTTCCATCAAGAGTACTTTTAAGTTTGAATTAATACCGTCTCTTCTTTCTATAACCTATAAATCTCTTGTATTCTTACTTCTACCATTCCACCTCTTCCTTTCTGTTATTTACACAGATCAAATATAAGAGACCGTTCCATCAAGTATATTTTTGAGCTTGAGATACAAACTTCATTATTTTCACTAAGGTATTAAATAGTGTCCATAAATCGAGTTTATTGTTCGTGTTTCGCTAAGCCAAACTTCCTGCGTCTCGTGCACCCGATTTTGGACCTTAGTAAATATCAACCTTAAGATTTATTTACTTTTATTTACTTTTTTTCCACCGGATTGCCTTGTAAGGGGCGGCATATTACCTGACTGTCATCACCACCTGAGTGTAATTACTGACTTCCGGAGCGGGGAAACTCACCTGGCTTTTATTTGTGGCTAATGAAGGTGTGATGCAGCGTGATGAGGGAGTACACCTGAGCTTTTTTTTACCTGTATTTGACCTCGTCGTAACTCTGTGTGTGTGAGGATTGGGAAGGGGGTTCAGAAAGGGTTATTTCCATGCTTTTCATTCAATTTTTTTTTTATTTTGGTTGTGTTCATTTATTTTGATTAGCCTATGTGATCTTTGTCTGTCTGTCTGTCTGTCTGTCTCTCTCTCTCTCTCTCTCTCTCTCTCTCTCTCTCTCTCTCTCTCTCTCTCTCTCTCTCTCTCTCTCTCTCTCTCTCTCTCTCTCTCTCTCTCTCTCTCTCTCTCTCTCTCTCTCTCTCTCTCTCTCTACTACTACTACTACTACTACTACTACTACTACTAACACCACTGTCACTACTACTACTACAATGATAATAATAATAATAATAATAATAATAATAATAATAATAATAATAATAATAATAATAATAATAATAATAATAATAATGATGATAATAATAATAATAAGAGTGGTCCCGTGGGAGAGCTGCAGTGAGTGATGTAAGCAGTAATGTGTAATCAACTTTCTTCCTTCAAGTCATGTTCCGTGAAGAATAACTGCTAATGAAATTCTATCCTTCGGTAATAAATCTCTCTATCTCTCTTTCTCTCGCTCAATAAGTCTCGTCATCTCAGCGTCACGTTACTCGGAACTTCAAACATTGCACAGGAAATTGAAGACACAGGAATCCCTCTCACTCTCTCTCTTCTTCAACACCAAAAACAAAGCTGGAAAAAATATCTGAATTTGGTTAAGGAAAAAAAGTACTTTGAAATCTAAAAATAGCCTCATACATCGCTTTTATTCTCCTTATGAATCAGGAAATAAACTTCAATTCCTAAAAAAAGAGTAGAAACAATTAAAATATTAGAAAAAAAACTCGAAAAAATCTTGAAGCATAAAAATACAAAATAAAACTACAATTTTTATCTTAGAATTGCTGTGATCCACCAAACAACCTTTAAAACAGTTATCAACCCCTACAAACCTGCAAAAGACAACTAAAATCTTTAAAAACAATCCCAAAGACAACTAGAACCTTCAAAACCACCTTAAAAACAACTTAAAACATTAAAATAACAAAAAAAATCACTGAACCTCGAAAACCTACCTACCACAACCAAACCAATCCCCAAAACAACCCCACAACATTCAAACACAACAGGAAATCGAAACACATGAACCTCGAACATTGCAGGTGCGCGGACTGGCCAGGTAGCAACAGGTAGATTATAATTAGGACGTTCTCAGGTGGTCAGATCGTGTCTAGGGGAAGCAGGAGGTCACAGGGCAAGGGGCGGAATGTTGCATGTTGCTTGAAGACCCAAAGGAGCAGCAGGGCGGAGGGAGAGATGGGGTTTCTGGCGCGCACCCGATCATCTTTTTATAATTGGACAGTTGCCGACCCCGCCCAGCGCCACTGCCCATCTTGGCTCGCAGGAAATGATGTTCACTAATCCAAAAGTGATCTAGCGTGACTCTTCGGCAGGAAATTGAGACGCCAAACTCAATTTAAATGCCACACGAGGCGAACTCTTCCTTGCCAGCGAGATTTGAGTTGGCATGGTGTGGGGACTACCTTTTCTAAGTCTCTCTCTCTCTCTCTCTCTCTCTCTCTCTCTCTCTCTCTCTCTCTCTCTCTCTCTCTCTCTCTCTCTCTCTCTCTCTCTCTCTCTCTCTCTCTCTCTCTCTCTCTCTCTCTCTCTCTCTCTCTCTCATGCAATATTTACTAGTTCTGAAGGAAGAAAACGAAGAAGAATGAAAAAATTGTTCGAGATGGTGTAAAAAGTGTCTCGCTTCTTCTTGCTGCTAACAACTGGTTTCTCTCCTCCTCTTCCTGCTCCTCCAACACTCATTTCTTTTGTCATTTACTTCATCTCCTCTTCCTCTTATTCCTCCGCATTTTTCTCGCTTCTTACTCTATTCAGCTTTACTTTTACAATTGCTGCTATTTTTACTGCTCTTCCTTTCTTCCTACTCGTCATCTCTCTCCACTTTCATATACGTCTCCGTTTTTTTCACTTTTTATATTTCTCTTCCTTTTCTTTTCTTCCATCTATGCCCTTCTCCTTTTCTCTCCTTTCATATGCATCTTCCTTTTTCATTTTTATATTTCCCTTCCTTTTCTTTTCTTCCACCTATGCTTCCTCCTTCTCCTCCTCCTCCTTTTGCGCCCTTTCTCTTCGAACACTGACCTCACCCAATGCATTCTTGCTTTTACCTTTCTCGTTCTTTCACACATCACCTGCCGTGTCTCGCCTACCTGTGTCCGGTGACTGTCTTGGCCACAGGCGATTTGCTGCCACCATGTAAGGTCCGGCTTTGTCCTTTTTTTTTATTTTATAGGAGGTTTTATTTAAGTTTCCTTTATTATTGTCTTTCCTTTGTGTGTGTATGAGAGAGAGAGAGAGAGAGAGAGAGAGAGAGAGTTAAGTTAAAGTCAATCTCTCATCATATATTAACCCATAATTGGTACATGATTATAAGGGAAAAAATGTAAAAGAAATATATAGAAAGAAGTATAAGGAAAAATACAGGGAAGAAATATTCGTAGCTGTCCGGTTGGCATTGTTAATTAGCATCATTCAGTGGTTAATTACCTGGGTGGTTAATTAATATTGTCCAGGTGATTAGTGAGGGCCTGTTAATTCTGAGCCAATGATGAAAATACTGTGCCTCGATGAAGATAATTAGAAAAAAAAATTGAAAAAAAGAACTTGTGTCATTATTTGCTGTGGAGTAATGACGAGTTAATACCAAGTGGCAAAAACAGGTGATGGAAGGGCAGGTGCGTGGGAGGCGGTGATTAGATACTGAAAATGGAGGTAATTAACTCACCTGTGATGACAAGCAGGTGTGAGGCGAAGGTGACCAAGCGTGGAGAGCAAGTGATCAGAGGTGTGTGTGTGTGTGTGTGTGTGGAAATGTGTAAATAAGTTAGCAAGCAAACTATTCTTACTCTTAATCATTTTATATACAACATTATGAATTAAGTTACAATATCAGCTATGGTGTGTCGAACTTTAGAGACATTTGTTTCTGTCTTTTGGCTAATTCTTTTGAAATCTTTTAGGGAACTTGCATTTTCAGTCGACTTTTTTTTTAATGCTTTGTTGTCCTTGGCAGGTCTCCCTCTTGCGTAAGAAAAGAAAAAAAAACTGAATTTCCGTGAGAGACAGAAATTAAAAGTGTCAATGCTTCAGCCTCCATCCCGTACAAATAGAATAGTGTTATGTATCTTGTTATCACCAATACTATAAATACCTACTGTTTCATAATACAGGTAAAAGTAATTATCACAAAACTATGAAATATGATAGTCATGAAAAGGTGTAATTGAATAATGAGTTAATTTATAGCTTTATTTTAATATGTATTTTTAATTACCATGATGTAACAAATCATAATAAGGAATTGATATGTTTAGCAGCACATCACGAACGAAGATGATGGACATTTTGTGAAGCGTATTTATTGCACCGTCATGTAATATCACCAATTGAATCCTCCAATGAATATCTTCTTTAATAGAACTCACAGATATTTTCCATTATTGATTTGCTGTAGAAACTCACCATCTGGCAACTCTTATAGCGATTTCTTTTCCTCCCTGCATCCTTTTTTTATTTTATTTTTTTATACCATGTGGGCTTTTCACGGGAATTTATGGGCTAAAGGGGATACTTTTTGGGGTACCTCCTATCTCAAAGCCCACCTTCTAGGAAACAGTTACCCTGAGTGTGGAAGCCCAACCTACACTCGGACCGTGGACAGGATTCGAACCCGTGCGCTTGGAGATACCTCAGATCTCAAAGCACGCATGTTTCCACTGCACCACGTTTATCTTCCAAACTCCTACACTATCTCCCTTATCTCCTTTATCACTCTAATTTCCACCATCCCTCTCTTTCCTTAAAGCCCGTATTCAGAAACGCTTTGCTCTTTCACAATGGCTATATTCAAAGACTCTAGTTGAAGATCCTCATGTTTTTAAGGATAATTTTCATGGTTCTGTTGATGGATTGGCAAGATTTCTAGTTTATCATAAGGAGAAACTGTCTTGAAAACCCTGCTAGTCGTTTCTGGGGACATGAAAATTTGTCGTGGTGAGAGAACAAGGCGTTTCTGAATATGGCCATAAATCCCAAGCTTCCAATCCCAGGCCCGTCTTTACCCTTGGATGGATGCTGGGGAGAGGAATGTAGTAAGTAATTAAAGGCCACCTGGGAACCTTGTGGAGATGGGGCAGACCGGCACCACCTGGCGTTAGGTAATGAGTGTGTGGACAGGTGTGTTCCTCCTACCTGACTTCTTCCACAGACTTAAAGGAAAGTTATTTATTTACCTGCCCCAAGATTATGATAGTCTTTCAATTGGAGTTTTCATTTGAGGCTGATT
>NC_059276.1:7510275-7565275 GCF_017591435.1 Portunus trituberculatus
TTTTCATCAACCCAGAAAATATTCAGGACGGTAAAAAAATAAGACAGAAAAAGTACATTATTTCAAAATTTTTTTTCCTCTTTCGTCTTTTCCCTTTGTAAATTTTCAGCACATTGTCAACGTACAGGAGACTGAGAGAGAGAGAGAGAGAGAGAGTAAGAGAGAGAGAGTGTGCTATTTAATTTAAGGACGCGACGAAAAACAAGTGAAAAATCAGCATTGCCTCGCCTTTCTTTACACTGTTAATTGACGCTGCGACACTGCCTGCTAATGTCCTTTGTGTGCCTTTTTATCCCCGTTATTAAGGCCCGGGTGATCTTTTTATACCCTTTTACAGCGCGGGTCGCGGGGGATGAGAGTGGCAGGGGTAGTGTCTGTCTTAGGAGGCGTGTGGGGCCCTGTGTCTCCCTGAATGGCCCTCGCAGCGAAGCATTGAAGGCCACGCGGGCACACCTCCCTCAGGCTGTTCCTCAAGGCAAAATGCAACACTTAGTTTCTGTTCATTTTCTTCCAAACTCGCTAATGAAGTGTTTGTATATAGTTTGGCGCTCTCTTTCTTTCTCTTGTGCTTTTAAGTTCTCTCTCTCTCTCTCTCTCTCTCTCTCTCTCTCTCTCTCTCTCTCTCTCTCTCTCTCTCTCTCTCTCTCTCTCTCGTTTTTTTATGCTCTTTATGCTTTTCTCCGTATCGTCCTTTTTTTCTTTTTTTTTCTTATTTTCCTCTTCACTTCCATGTCCTTCCTCCTCCTCCTCCTCCTCCTCCTCCTCCTCCTCCTCCTCCTCCTCCTCCTCCTCCTCCTGAGTAATGAAAATTAATTAGCACAGCACTGGACGACTCTGACACTCGCTATTAAAACGATGGACATATTAATTTCTTCTTGCAGGAGGCGATGGTAATTCTCTCGTTAATTTCTCGCTTACTTATTCATTTTCCTCGTGAACAAATGAACTTCGCTGAGGAATAATTTGTGAGATTTAAGTCCAATTAATATACGCGGGCTGGATTTTGTAAGTGGATCTGTTTAGTTCTTTTTTTGTTGGTTTGTGTTTGTAAATGTGTTTGGCAATTGTCTGGTTCTTGTCTCTCTGCGATTCATTTGGCTGATGAAGTGAGGCGTGGGTAGCATTTCGTCACCCGTGTGTGTGTGTGTGTGTGTGTGTGTGTGTGTGTGTGTGTGTGTGTGTGTGTGTGTGTGCGTGTTTCTTTCTCGCTCAATTATTGTCATTATTGCTGTAGAATAAAAATAACAATAATATTCAAGATCTTTTTCTAATGAGATACCAAAATGTAAATTGGTAGACATTGTAAAGATAAGGTTTTGAAGTGATGACAAATATAGAAATACATTAATTCTGAAGATGTAGAGATTCCCTAACCTCTTCAGGACTGGGATGCATTTTTACCTTGAGTTTTGGATATGATTAGTTGATTTTATTGACATTAGGATCTATGGAGGTCAGAAGATTAATGGGAACAGTCTTCACTATTTTAATGCCCACATAAGTTTCTGAATCCGTATAAATATCACCAAATAGTAACCAGAATGAATATGGCAACGCGTCATGGTACTGAAGGAGTTAACCGTTTTCAGAAGAAGAGGAACATATTAACTCTGACGAAGGAATGAACACAGTGAGCAATTTGAAATGAAGTCAGACAAGACGACAGCTGAGCATCGCCTTGCGTGTGGTGGGTTCCCGCATGCCAGGGGTTCGTGTCTTGCCTCCCTCCTCCTCCTCCTCCTCCTCCTCCTCCTCCTCCTCCTCCTCCTCCTCCTCCTCCTCCTCCTCCTCCTCCTCCTCCTCCTCCTCCTCCTCCTCCTCCTCCTCTCCTTAATTATAGTACCCTGGACCCCGATATTTATAAGAGAAATCTGAAATATTTACCAGAGTGGCCTTCCCAATTTTCAGAAAGTGACTAGTTTTGGCACCGACCAGTTTTCTTCATCGTTTTCCTCGTGCACCACCACCACCACCACCACCACCACCACCACAAACATAACTCATACATGTCTTAACACCACACAAACCACCACAGAACACCTCCACTGTCACCTTTCCAATCAACACCGCCGTCAGTACAGGTGCATTATATCACTGCCTGGCCTGAGTTACCTGCGGGTTACCTGTGTCCCGTGCGCCAGGTGTGCGGGGCCGCCCTGGGCACCACAAAGACCTATTTTCTAACGATAAATCAAAGAAAAGGAATAATTCTCCATTTCCTTGCTGGAGTGGCCTCGGGTCCCGGCCTGCCCATTACAGACCATTACTCCTGACCGCACGGTATGCCCTTCCCCTCCCTGATTCCCCCCCCGTTACTCTTCTGCCCCTTTCTTCTCTTCTCCCCTTCCTCCCTCCCCATGGTATCTCTCCTCACTACCCCGTCTACTTTTCTTTCTCCTTTTGCCCTTTTTCCTTTGATCTTTGTCCTCCTTTCCTCCTTTCTTGTCTTCCCTTTCAATCTTTTCCTGTCGTCTTTTTGTCTTTTCTGTTACTTTCTGACTTCTTTCTGTTTCCTTTCGTTTTTTTCTATTTTCCTTCTCTTTCATCTTTGTCTCTTTTCCTGTTCTCCTTCCCATCGTTTTCCTTCCATGTTTTGTATTTTCTTATTTTTTTCTCTTCCTTTCTTTCCTATACATCATCTCTATATCTTTCCACTTCTATTTTTCATTTCCTTTAATCTTTTCCATTTCGTTTTGATTTCATTGTTATTCCTTCTCTTCAATACCCATCTTTCTATATTCCTTACCTTTTCACTCCTTTCTTCATCTTTCCTTACCTTTCTTTCATCACTATGCAGTCTTCAATCCTCTTTTATTCCCCTCTATCCTGTATCCCTCTTTCACCACCCTATATTCACTCCTCCTAACCCCTTCAGTACCATGATTTTTTCTTATGCTTACATTTTTTAATACAGCTTCAGAAACTCATAACCAAATAGTAACGAGAATGAATATGGAAACGCGTCATGGTAGTGAAGACTGTGGCCATTAATCTTCTGACCTTCATAGATCCATCCCAGTGTCAAGAAAATCGTCTAATCACACACAAAACTCAAGGTAGAAATGCGTTCCGGTACTGAAGGGTGTTAACCACATCCTTTTATCCTATCCTACATCCCAAGATCAATACTTCAACCCATAACTCTTGAAATGTTCGTCTACTATGTCAAGGGAAGATTACTGTGTGTCAAGTTCGCATCCCTGTATGAGAGATGGATGCAAAGAAAGGGACGAGGGAGTGAATGTTTCAAAGGAGGTTTTTCTGCGCGTAAATCAAAGTCCTTAATGCAAAGAAAGGACTGAATGCTTAATGGAGAGTAGGATGACTTGCTGTTTCTTTACTGTGGTGGATATTTTCTTTTTTTTTCTTTTTTATTAGTTACAGAGAGTTATGTGTCTGTCTGTCTGTGTGTATGGATGTGTGATACGTGTATTTGCTGCTTCACAAAATGATAAAAAAAAAAGATAAAAGATAAGATAAGGAGGTGTATGAAAATGTTATCTCTTCCCAAAACTCTCATGAAAAAGGAGGTAAAGATGAAAATCACGATCTTTGTAGTGATAATGACGGCTTTGTGCTTTCTGCCAGTTAGTCTGTCTTAATTTTCTTATCTTCTAATCATACATTTCTCTTCCTCCTCTATATCCTCATAGTTGTCTTCCCTCGTATTAGTTTTCATATTTCTTCTCCGTAATTGTGTTTTCATCTTCTTTTCTCTTTATTCCCCTGATTATCTATGAGTTCTTGTATTTTTTTATGGTCACGCTCTTATCTTTTACAATTTTCTATCGCTGGTTTAATACGATCTTCCTTTTTTTACCTCTTACCCGCATCACTTGTTTCTTTTCCTTCACTGTACCACTTAGAGAACACTGTACAGGCACTTCATTACCTATTTTTGCATTGTTTTAGGGACGCTTTTTTTATCGTTTACAATTTTTCATCGCTAGTTTTATAAGATCTTCCTTTATTTACCCTCTTAACAGCATCAGATCTCTATTCTTTATTACACTTCCCTTCACTGTACCACACTGAAGAGGCATCCTTTTATCCCCTCCCTCCATCTCTCCTCCCTCCTTCCCTCCCTCCCTCCCTTCATCATCTCACACGCCAGCCATTCCTCTTCTCACTCTCATCTTCACCTCCCTTCCCTCGCCTCTCCTTCCCTCCCCTTCCCTCCCAACGCCGGTAGATAATTCACGGGGTAAGTATAGGTAGGCCGACATGGTAGAGATTAATCTGGCAATATTTCCAACACTGACCGTCCCAACTTTGTCCTTGAATTTATAAAGTGACTTGTAGGATCCAAGACTCCACAGGGGTTTCGATCCCTTAAAGGTGACTCTGTAAAGGATTCGAATAGGGCTTTTGGGTTTTATGGTACTCCAGGGTTTAGCTTTTTGTCACCCCTGATTATAATGGGAATATTTAGCCTCAGGGTGTGAAATACATTTGTCGTTTTGATTTATATTTGTGAAGTGTGTGTTGTTAGGGTGTTATCGTGTCCTGTGTGTGTGTGTGTGTGTGTGTGTGTGTGTGTGTGTGTGTGTGTGTGTGTGTGTGTGTGTGTGTGTGTGTGTGTGTGTGTGTGTGTGTAGCTATTTTTAGATGGAGAGAAAGGGAGGAGATAATTTTAGAAAGTCGATTAGGTTTCTCTCTCTCTCTCTCTCTCTCTCTCTCTCTCTCTCTCTCTCTCTCTCTCTCTCTCTCTCTCTCTCTCTCTCTCTCTCTCTCTCTCTCTCTCTCTCTCTCTCTCTCTCTTTCATCCTTACTTTTATTTTACTTTCTTATCACTCTCACCTTTATTCCTCCTCCTCCTCCTCCTCCTCCTCCTCCTCCTCCTCCTCCTCCTCCTCCTCCTCCTCTCTAGGATTTGCAAGACAATACGATCAATTACCTTATACGGGAGTGACTTTTGGCGCCGCGGTTCATCTCCATACAGGGACTCGGCGGCCTCTCATTTGTGTCCGCCTTCAGATGAAAATCGGTATGTTCTGCAGATTCTGGGAAGTATAGATTATGTGTTGCTTCGGCGTAGTCGTTCCGTATTCGTCTGAGATCGTGTAAGGAAGTGAGGTAATTTTTTTTTTTTTTTTACATGTTTTGGGTACGGAAATATTACTGGGTGTTGCTGAATTGTCTTCCGAACTGTATTTTCTTGTGTTTGTGGTTTTGGGTTGTTATAATTTCGTATTTTGAGTTTTTTTGTGCTTTTTCTATTAACCCCTTCAGCACCCATGACATGTTTCCATATTCATTCTGCTTACAATATGGTGATCTGATTCAGGTTCAGAAACTTATGTGGGGATTAAAATAGTGAAGACTGTGGTCCTTAATCTTCTGACCTTCATAGACCCTACCTAATGTCAAAAAAAATGGTGTAATTATACTAAAAACTTATGGTAAAAATGCGTCCCAGTACTGAAGGGGTCAACGGGTCATTTCTCATAAAGTATTGTGAGATTATAAACGTTTATTTCTACAGTTAATTTACGTATTAGTTTTCATTACAATTAGTTCCCAGTTCTTGTGTATCTAATCCTTGTTATTCCTGAACTTTGCCTTACTTTTCCTTCATTGAGCGTCTCTTAACTTTCATGACACTAGAATCTGTTTGTATGATGACACTGGAGGGAAAACAGAGAATAGATGGTTTACTTAGTCTTTTGTTATTGCTGTTGTTTGCGATACAGAAATAGCACAGAAAAATAACCAAATAAGAAAGACTGTTTAAGAAGGTATAGATTTGTATTTAAGGGAGGAAAAATATGATAGAATGTTAACTTAGTCTCTTTCTGTTGTTATTGTTGTTTACACTACATAAATAATACGGAAAAATAAGAAAATGTCCCTAAAAATTATAGATAAGTGTCTAAAGGGATGTCTTTTTTTTTTATATTGTAGATAGATGTTAAAAAGGAGGAAAACAGAATGGTATGTTATTTTAGCCTCATTTTTGTTGCATTGTTGTTTACACCACATAAATAAAAAAATAAATAATTCCAAAAAGTTATAGATTGGTGTCTGAAGGGTTTTTTTATGTTGTAGATAGATATTAAAAAAGGAGGAAAACAAAATTGTATGTTAACTTAGCCTCTTTTGTTTTAATTGTTGTTTACGCTATATAAATAACAAAAAAATGAGAAAAGTTCCTAAAAAGTTGTAGATAAGTGTTTAATATTTTTGGGTAGCAGTGAAATCAACTCCTTCAGTCTTGGGACACATTTTTATCCCGAGTTTTGAGTACGATTTACGATTTCATTTCCATTACGAAGGGTCTATGGAGGTCAGAAGATTAATGGCCAGAGTCTTCACTATTTTAATCCTCACATAAGTTTCTGAAGCTGTATAAAATCACCAAATAGAAGCAGAATGAATAGGAAAGCGCGTCCTGGTACTGAAGAATAAACATCACATTACTAACCTCCTTCGTGTCGTGTTTTCTTAATCATCCTCGCCTCGTCCAGCCCTGTAGCGTGTCCACCGCCCCGAGCCAGAGCCCCGCGCCGCCACCTTCCTATCACTTTTAATTGCACGTTTTGTCGCTGGAGAACGATTGCGTCAGATAAGCAGGTATTTACATCGAAAATGCCTATGGTAATCACCGGTGTATGGGTCGTATTTTTCAGATTTCTATCGTAGTGTGAGGGTTAATGGTGCGTTAGTCTGAATTGATCCTCTCGCGTTCATACCGTGAGGGGGAAAGGCTCGTGGGAAAGTAATACGTGTGGAGTACAAATAGGTAAGGTAATGAGTGGTACATTCAGTGTGTGGGAGATTGAACTAGTATCGTGAGGTTTAGCGGAATTTACTTGTATTTTTTATTGTCGTGTGTTCAGTAAAAGAGATTGTTTTGATGAATTGTATAAGAAAATGAGTGATATTTAATGCTTCGAATCTGGAAGTACCTTAGGTTTAGAGTGCAGATAATAAAGGTTCTATAAGGTGTTTAGAAAGTCATATATAGCATTGAAAGAAGGAAAATTGTACGTGTTTCATATATATACTAATTGGTATATGTCTTAAAGCTTTAACTATCACTATTTACTAATTGCCAATCACTCTTAGACACCTTTATTTTTTTTTTCTGCAGTCATATCCAATCTTTAACTGGAAGGATATTGAAAACTCTATTTTTTTGTACCACTAACGTTGTTATGCTTGTAAAGACTTCACTCATTCTGGTGTTGATAATTGCCTCGTGTTGCAGTGAAAGAGTTAAAGAAAAAGGTCAGTGAAGGTTAGTAAGGTCAAGTGTGCGTGTGTATGTATGTGTGTGTGTCGGGTTTGTAATACACCTGTTCATGTCAACCTTGGGAAGTGTTACAGGTGACTCAGTTGTGACTCCACAGGTGTTATACTTTTGCTAGGTGTCAATTTGCCTGTCTAACACACACACACACACACACACACACACACACACACACACACACACACACACACAAACAAACAAAGACCAAATAGCAAACATTGGTGGCAGCAGTGGGATAAACACACACACACACACACACACACACACACACACACACACACACACACACACACACACACACACACACACACACACACACACACACACACACACACACACACACACACCACTTATTCTCTATGGTGGTTTAACTGACCGTAGAAATGGAATCAAGTCTTGTGATGAAAAAAAAGCGTGAAGAACGTAAAACACAGATAGAGGAGAAAGATTCAGGCCATATTTGGACCACCACCACCATCACCTTTCTCTCTCTCTCTCTCTCTCTCTCTCTCTCTCTCTCTCTCTCTCTCTCTCTCTCTCTCTCTCTCTCTCTCTCTCTCTCTCTCTAGAAACACAATTTTGGAAAACATACCCTCCGTAGACCACTTATTCGCTCAAGTCACGCGAAGTGCAGAGAAAAAAGGTAAAAAAGGAGAAAATACACACCGTTCACAGTGCGACCGCGACAGAGAGAGAGAGAGAGAGAGAGAGAGAGAGAGAGAGAGAGAGAGAGAGAGAGAGGAAGACACCAGCGAAAGAAGCGGACCCAAGTGGCTTTTACAGTATAATCTCAGTCGGGTTGATCCTACCTGTCGATATCAGCCGGATTATTGGGTGGAGATACTAAATTGAGTAAATTATAGCTTCCCCCGTGCGTGCCTCAGTCAGAGCTACCTGGCGGCCACGTCCTGACCCTCTGCACACTAACGCACGCCACACACCGCATACACGCATTCAGACTCCATACACTTCCACGATACAGGATCCAATACCACAAACTGCATACAGGAGACGATTAAAACCCATTTCTCAATTCTCCTATACAATTTTACGGTATTTTTGAGTGTTTAAGTGGATTTATTCGTAGGTCATGTGAAAGATCGCTATACAATGCGTGACTTTGTTATGGGAATGCGTTTTGGTGATAGTGATATTGGCTGGTGTGGGGATGGTACAAGTGGCGGGTGTGGTTGAGTGTGCTGGGATGCTACTTGTCTGTCTAGGGTGCTTGGGTGAGGCTGGGATTGAGAAAGCAGTGATAGCTAAAATTTTGACGTGGTGGGATGTGTGTTTGGTGTTGTTGTTGCTGTTTTCGTGTTTGTTCTCTTTGCGCATACAGGCATATACACAGACACGCACACGTACACACACACACGCCCACACACTTAAAGGTTTACTAATGAGTAGCTTTCGTCGTCTCTCTCTCAATTACCCGACAGACAATTGAGAATGTGTTCTGTCTGTGTAATTTAATGAAGTTTACCCTCAACTCGCGAGATGAAAGACGAACAGTTGGGAGTCATTAAAAGCATTTGAAACACACACACACACACACACACACACACACACACACACACACACACACACACACACACACACACACACACACACACACACACACACACACACACACCTGTATCAATGAGTTAAGAAGACAAGATTAATCAACACACACACACACACACACACACACACACACACACACACACACACACACACACACACACACACACACACAGAGAGAGAGAGAGAGAGAGAGAGTTTAATGAAGGAGGAAATGGGATGAGAGAAGAGTAATTATCACTATTTATCACCTTTCTTACCTTTCCTCACCTTCCTAGTACCTTTTCATTCCCTCCCACACTCCCACAGCCAATACCTCCTTCTCCTCTCCCTTCCCTCACACCCTCACACTTCCTTCCCCTCCCCACTAATTCTCCCTACCTTCCCCACTAACACCCGCAACCTACACCAGAAAAAAAAGAGCTTTCCTATCGTTTACAAATACCAAACACTATGATATTTTTTTTCGCTTTTATTTTAAGTCTTCAGAAACTTTTTTTATACTTTTTCTATTCAGTTGTTTTTTTTTCTAGTTTTATGTGGTGTCATGTAAAGAATCACTCACTCACTCACTCACTCACTCACACACTGGTTTCTATATCCACTCCGTGTTTTTCTTTGATTACCGTGTCGAGAATTAACAATAACGCGAATAACAAAAAAATATAATACTTTTTTGATGCCGTGACTAAAAAAAGTACAAAAATAAAAAAAAGGCTGAGTCTGGCTGTGTTCCGTTATTAAGCCGAAAGGTTGTGTATCTTTTAGCGAGACTATAATCCTGAACGCGGAGGTAACTTTTCAAAAACGAAAACTCGCTATTTTTCAACCAAGCGTCAAAGTTTACCATGTGACACAAAGACAACAACACACAGAGGATTTGAGGAGCATCAGATCACAGCCTACCTCCTCAATGCTGATGCTCGGAGTGTAGAGGCAGTGGTGGTGGTAGTAGAATTAGTAGTAGTAGTAGTGGTGGTGGTGGTAGTGGTAGTAGCAGTAATAGTGATAGTAGTAGTAGTAGTAGTAGTAATAGTAGTAGTGGTGGCGGTAGTAGTAGTAATAGTGGTGGTGGTAGTAATAGTAGTAGTAGTAGTAGTAGTAGTAGTACTCTAGTAGTAGTGGTGGTGATAGTAGTAGTAGTGGTAGTAGTAGTAGTAGTAGTAGTAGTAGTAGTAGTAATTGTAGTAGTAATAGTAGTAGTAATAGTAATAGTAGTGGTGGTAGTAGTAGTAATAGTAGTAGTAGTAGTAGTAGTAGTAATAATCAAATAGTATCATTAATATCATCAATACCAATGTTAAATTAATTACATATTTTTCCCTGCCGAATACTCGTTTAAAGGCAACATTCTACTTTTTTCTTGCTCACACTCCCTGTTTTTTGTATACCATTTTGTAATTAACCTGTGAACATCTGTGAGCATTAGGCTACCTGCACGTGTTATGCTCCCAGCGAGCATAACAGCTGACAGCGTCGTGAGCATAAGAGTATGAAAGGTGTCGGAAAGTCAGGTGTCATTATACAAACTCACTTTTTCTCACTCTTCTCTTGTAACTACTTAGCGACATTTTCATTTCATTTCTTTGGTTATGTAAATACTCTTGTGCTGTTTGATATGAAAGCTCGTGTCACGCAGCCAAGTTATATTTCAGTTTTATTTTATTTTTTAAGTCAGTAGGATGTTTAGAGAAATGTCGTTTTGTTTCTGGGAGAGTTCCATTACTCTTCCCATGAGGATTAAACACTGTTATTTTTTTGTTTCGTAGCACTTCCCCCCACGCGAGTTTTGCAAATATTTAACTGAAGTCTCATGTTCCAGCTCATGTGTTAAGTGTTTCCCCTGCACAGGTGAGACATTACTAAACCCATTTCATATGCAGCACATTCCAACCTTCTCACTTCCTTACTTTCCTAATATTTCCGCTAAGTATCCAACAGTTCCTTTTTTCTCACTTTTATGTTCATTTTCTTCAGGCTGATATCAAGTTTCACTCTCCATTTTTGTTTCTTATTGACTTTTCCCGCGTGCGTGTCCTCCGGGCGGGGCATGAGGAGGTGCAGGTACCCGGTGCCCCCGTGGACTCACCTGTACTCACCTGTGCCCTCACTGTAAGCCTAGCAGTGCCCCGTGCCCTGATTGGCGGGTTGTGGCGACTCATCACTCGGAAAGACTCCATGATTGAGGGATCAGAATCCACTACAACCTTATTTACATACATAATTGCTACCCTGCTCTTCTCTCCCCCTCTCTCTCTCTCTCTCTTTCTTTCCCTCTTCCTCCTGTACCTTTCCTTCCTCCTCCTCCTCCTTCTCCTCCTCCTGCATCCATAGCCCACTGACCCTCACCCTCGTGCCTACAGTATCGTGAGTGAGGCAAGTTTCCAATCCTTGCCGCCTCTCAGATCCATCAGCGCGCAAAGCTATCACCGCCACCATCACCGCCACGCCGCGCCTATCACTAACACCATCGTCTGAACTGCTATCACGTACGTTGGGTCATCACTGGAGGGGGAATTGTTGTTATTTATGTTGTTATTGTTACTTCTACGACGAAAATATTTACTACTACTGCTACTACTCAAATACAACTATTTCTACAGTACTACACCACCACCAGCACCGCCGCCACCACCACCAGCGTGTCTCGTAGTACACCCAAGCAGTTAGGGTAAGTAAAAGGCCCTTGTTGAGAGTTGCTTAGCGCACTTTACAGGCTCACTTATATACTTCAGGTGGTCTCCTCGCTCACACCAACAACCCACTTACCATAAGCAGAATTACTGACCTAAACACACCCCTTCAGACTCACCTTATAAAGTGGCATGTTGGCGTGACTACAGAGCCCTCCCTCCTGCCCTCCCTGTTCTTTTCATCCCTCCACGTCCCTCCCGCACGCCAATTATCCCCAGGAGAGGCCCGCGAGATAAGGAGAGGGCCAAACATTCTCTCCTCTCTGGTAACTTACCCTTGGAATCCGAAAGTTTATAAAGTTGAATTAGCTTCCCTGTCTGTGACCTAACTTGAGAGAGAGAGAGAGAGAGAGAGAGAGAGAGAGAGAGAGAGAGAGAGAGAGAGAGAGAGACCACCACACTATCATTACGAATCACGAAACTACACTTTTTTCTCACTGCTCAAATATTTCCTGGCCATTTCGTTACTCACACGCGTAAGAAACGGAAACAAAGGCAATTTCAGAACCAAGATTCCTTAGAAATACGTCATCTAGAGAGAGAGAGAGAGAGAGAGAGAGAGAGAGAGAGAGAGAGAGAGGGGGGTATTTGAACGGGGTAAACCACAAAATTGTCACGGTCTCACCAAACTGCCACAAATATGCTGTAAACCTCTTCTTGCATCATTGCCTCATAAGAATTCCAGGCGCAAGGAATAACACACAACATATACGATTTAATTCCTTATACGTTCCGGAGTCGTCCTTCAAACTGGTTCTAGTCTTCCTTCACTTAAGATTCCCATGTCAAACTCCACGTAAATCTCCACTTTAAACAATAACAACTACATGGATTTTTTTTCTCCCTAGTTATCATGTTACAGTGGAATCTTACACATTAATCCTTTAACTATTACATTTATATTGTCATCCATCCTTACATCCTTAATTTGCATCAGGAACTCGTGTTAATTTGCGATGATGTAAGGTAAGGCTGTTCCCAGGTGTGTCAGGGGAGGGGGAGTAGGAGGGGGAGGCGTTCAGGTGTGCGCAGGTAACGTGAGATGGAAATTACAGGTGTCCCACGCCCCACCGGAAACACTAGGTCTCACGCAACACTAAATAGATAAACACCGTGGATTTTCTTCTGATTTTTCGTGTATTTATGAAGGTGTGTGTATTTAGTTTTCATTTTCGTCTTGGTGTTATTACTGCGATTTGTTATGGTGGTGATGGTGGTGGTTTAACTTGTTCTTCCCTCTCAGCCTCACTCTCTGTTCCTTCTACTAGTCTGTGTTATCTCTCTCTCTCTCTCTCTCTCTCTCTCTCTCTCTCTCTCTCTCTCTCTCTCTCTCTCTCTCTCTCTCTCTCTCTCTCTCTCTCTCAACACCACTCGTCTTAGCATCATTTTCAAAGTTTCATTCACTCACTCTCCCAACACCTCTCTCTCACTACCCTTTTACTATATCTTCCACTCTCTCTCTCTCTCTCTCTCTCTCTCTCTCTCTCTCTCTCTCTCTCTCTCTCTCTCAGCGTTCAGAGAGAGAGAGAGAATCGCCTAAGGGATATATAAATGTTTTTCATGGTGATTTAAAGGTTATTTGCTTCATTTCTAGGGGGATTTGAAGGCCTATCAGAGCCTATTTAGGAACTTTTTAGGCCTGTTATTAAATTTTTAGTCTTCGGTAATTTTTTTTTCCGGCCAGATTATTTTGCTAAATGTTTTTTTGTGGCTTTTTTTTTATTTTTGTGGCTGGGAAACTTGTTCTGTGTGTGTGTGTGTGCGTGTGTGTGTGTGTGTACATAAACCGAAGCTAAATTGACCATTGCTTTGTTTCAGTGTTTCGAACCATCCGAATTTTGTTCCGAAACAGGCGAATCCACAAATGATTTACAAAGCACACAAATTTACCTAAACGAATGACAGTAAAAAAAAACTCCGACCAACAACTTGCACATACAGCCAATTATATCCTGTTGTTTCCATTGATTGGCCCTCGTCCGTGGCGGTGGTGGTGGTGGTGGTGGTGGTAGTGGGTGGTGATGGTGGTGGTTTGTACAATAATCTTTCTCTTTTTTCGTTTCCCGTTTAATTTTGAGTCTTGAATTTTACTTTATAGATATTTTTGTTCTGTCAGGATTTATGATTTTGTTATTTTTATTTCATGTAATTGCTAGAATTCATTTTTATTTATTTTGTTTCTAGTTTACGTGTAATTCTGTGGAAGGACTATCTATATTTTACCCTTTTTTGTTCATTTATCTATAAAATATGTTATGGCATTGTTTAATGAGGTAAGCCTTGATTTTTACATTATTTTCCTAAGTCGTATTGAAAATATCGTTTATATTGGAGAAAAAGCTAAAAAATAACTACTTCGAAGCATATTTTCCATTTCATCTGATTGCCAGCCACTCTTCCACTAGCAAACACGCAGGAAGACCAACGACACTCATTCCTCATTGCATTTCTTTTACCAAACACACACACACACACACACACACACACACACACACACACACACACACACACACACACACACACACACACACACACACACACACACACACACACACACACTCATCTCTGCGCTGTCATTTTCTCGCCACACGTACAAGGCGCAGGTAATTCCACTCAAGGACACACTGAGCATCAAATCCACTTCCATTATCATCCTCGCTCACCTATTATCATTTTCCACATCACAGCGCAGCGCAGCATCTCCTTCACCACATCCTGTCCCATCCACATAAGTTTCCAGCCACACCCATCCTTATTCTCCTTCCTCCACGCCACACCTTACTACAAATTGCGTACATCCTCCATCTTCCACACTCTGACCACACGTAGCCTTTCCTGTCACTTGATAACCACAGTCTTAGCCACATTTCTCATCCTTATCCTTTACTCTTTTGTGTATCTATCTGTTGTGTTTTTAATCCCTTCAGTGCCTTGACACGTTTTCATATTTATTTTATTTACTATTTGGTGATTTTTTACAGATTCAGAAACTTATGTGGGGGTTGAAATAGTTAAGACTCTAGCCATTTGTCTTCTGACCTCCATAGACTCTTCCTAATGTAAGTAAACTTGTCTTATCATACCCAAACTCAAGGTCAAAATGCGTCCCAGTACTTAAGAGTTTAATCCTTTCTATCACAAGCAGAATAACATCAGTATTATCTTTTCTCATCCTAATCCCATCCTATCCTTTCATTACCCATTCGGTTCCTTCATCCATATCCTACTTTATAACCTGCCCACATCCTTATCCCAGCCAGACCCATCATCTTCATCCACCTCCTATTTGTCTGCCTCCCATCCACCTCCCTCAGACAATTCAGTCACATCTTTCACATCTCCCTGACCACATCCTTGCCCAGTCTCCTTATTGTACCCTGTCTTTCCCTGCCTCTCCCTTGCCACCCTCTGCCTCTCCCCTGCCACCCCCTGCCTCTCCCAGCTTCTCCCAGCCCACGAGAGAACCAACAGCCGCCCACAACCCTTAACTTACACCGAGCGCCCCCAAAGGCCCTTCCCTGCGGCGCCGCAATCCTGCAGCGGTAAACTAGGGAAATAGACGGTAATTTAGGGATAATTAGGTGATTCTAGGCCAGAGAGTAAAGCTTCTCAGACTGACGGTACCCCCTGTCTTGTATCAGAGACGACTCAGGCCCCTTACCCATTTCCAAAGGTATTTCCTCCTCCTCCTCCTCCTCCTCCTCCTCCTCCTCCTCCTCCTCCTCCTCCTCCTCCTCCTCCTCCTCCTCCTCCCTCTGTTGTTCTTTTTCCTCCTCCTCTTCTCTTCTCCTCTCATTATTGTTCTCTTTCGTGTTCCTTTCTCACTTCTTCCTTTTCTTGTAAAGTTTCTGCGACTTTAAACTACTACTACTACTACTACTACTACTACTACTACTACTACTACTACTACTACTACTACTACTACTACTACTACTACTACTTATTTTTGCCTCATCATTTCCCTCTACCAAAACTTTTCCACTTCTTTGTATAATCTTGACATTTCTTCCTCCTCTTCCTCCTGCTGTCTCCTCAGTGCCCTCTACTATTCCTTGTCCTCCTCCTCCTCCTCCTCCTCCTCCTCCTCCTCCTCCTCCTCCTCCTCCTCCTCCACCAGCACGACCGGCGGAAATAACACAGTAAGGTCTTGGGAGTGAAATGCCGCAACAGAAAATGGACATCACTAGATAATTTGGGAGTCATGAGGTGCGTGCGTGTGTGCTGCCAGAAAGAGAGAGAGAGAGAGAGAGAGAGAGAGAGAGAGAGAGAGAGAGAGAGAGAGAGAGAGAGAGAGATAGGGTGCTTGTAATAGTAGGAATTCGTTTTTTGTGGAGACTTTTGACGAGGTGATCTCCTACTCTCTCTCTCTCTCTCTCTCTCTCTCTCTCTCTCTCTCTCTCTCTCTCTCTCTCTCTCTCTCTCTCTCTCTCTCTCTCTCTCTCTCTCTCAGGGGTGGATGAATGAGAGGCAGCCTTCTAGCCCACAGCGACTGACCAGGAGGAGGAGGAGGAGGAGGAGGAGGAGGAGGAGGAGGAGGAGGAGGAGGCCGTTTGACTACCTGAGAGAGTACCAGATGCCCCGGGCCCGCGTGTGCTTGCTTGTTGCTTAGCGTTGGGGAAGACAGGGCGTGCGTGTGAGTGTGTGTGTGTGTGTGTGTGTGTGTGTGTGTGTGTGTGTGTGTGTGTGTGTGTGTGTGTGTGTGTGTGTGTGTGTGTGTGTTCTGGATTTGTTATTTCTTGTTTGATATTCTCATTTAGTTTCGTTTCTTCTTTTATTTGTCTTTTTTTCTCTCTTTTCTTCTCGTTTTCTTGGTTTAGTTCAGTATTTCCGTGTTTGTTATTTATTTTCCTCAAGACGCATTAAACGAAGCAGAGGATGAGAAGAGGAGGAGAATAAATAGCACCGGAAATAACATAAGAATAGCGATCTGGAGATATGA
This sequence comes from Portunus trituberculatus, assembly GCF_017591435.1. Lineage (NCBI taxonomy): Eukaryota > Metazoa > Arthropoda > Malacostraca > Decapoda > Portunidae > Portunus > Portunus trituberculatus. The sequence goes on from NC_059276.1 coordinate 7,526,723, forward strand.
AGAGAAGGAAGAAGACAGAGAGACAGAGACAGAAAGAGAGAGAGCCAATCCCCCTAACACTCAACCCGTCATTCAGTACAGAGCGCCTTCCCAAGCCTATGATCTATTCCTCGGGCGTGAATACATTTTTCCACGAGGGATTATTGCACTTCACGGGTAAAGAAGGGGCGAGACGGCTTTCCGGGAGTCAGGGGCAGGTTAACGAGACTCCATGACGATAATTACCTGAGACTTTCTTACCTTTCTTGCAGGTGAGCCAGTGACGGTGTTCTTAGGGCAGTGACAGTGTCCTTGCGTGTGGGTGTTTGTATGTAGGCGTAAAAGAAGTAGGAGTAAAGGAGTGGAGCGTGAGAGTAAGAGCTGACTGTAAGAAGAATTAGAGTTGATTTGGGAGTAAAGGAGTGAAGGATGAGAGTAAGAGAGTTTGTAAAAAGAAAATGCATAAAAATGATTACGCATATAAGACACGAAAGAGAGAGTGAGAGTGAGAAACGAAGAGATGCAAGACTAAGGAAGGCAAAGAATAAGATGAATGAAATGAGAATACTTGAGAAAAAAAAATTGAAGAGAGCTTAGCAGTAACAAAAGAAAGAGGAAACTATGATAAACCGTGGGAATGAGAACGCATGAATGTAAACAGAACTACAAGAAATATCTGAGTAAAAGAATGAAAGAGGGACGGGAAAAAAGACATAGAGGAAGCATGATAAAAGACAGAATAAGAAGGAAAAAATAGAAAATGCTATAATAACTGAGAAGGAAGAGAACAAAGGAATAGAAACACACGAATAAGAAGGAGCAGTTGTGAAGATTAAAGAACGAGGAAGAAGAAAAGACAAGGAACAGAAGGAGAAGAAGGAAGAGGAGGAGGAGGAGGAGGAGGAGGAGGAGGAGGAATGCCTGGTGGGAGGTGGGATTGTATGCACCTGTCGAGGTGAAGCTGGGGTCACTACCTCCTTCAGGAGCGTGTATGTGTCAGTGTGTACCTGGCAGGAAGACACGGGAAGAGAAGGAGGAGTAGGAGGAGGGAGGGAGAGAGAGAGGGGTATAGTGGTGATGCAGGTAACATTGGACACGGGAGGAGTAAGGGGGTGGTAAGGAAGGAAGGAGAGGGGGGACAGGTGAAATAAAGGGTGTACTTACCTGTTTGGGGGGGAATGGTGATGTTTTCCCACGCAGCAGCTTCCCCTCCCTCAGGTGTGTTGCGTTTAGGTGTTCTCTGTGTTGCTGTGTTGCGTGTTAAGCTGTGTTGGTGTGTTAATATATTCTCAAGCATGATTCTCTTTTTGTGTATTTTACCATAAAGACAAAATGTGGAAATTATTATTATTACTACTTTTTTTCATCCCCATTGCCTTTCTGTCGTTTATCTTAGTTTCCCCTGAGTGTGGATGCGTGTCACCGCTGTTCACCTCTTCGTCAAAATTATTCGTTCAGTAAAATGGCTCTTTTTTTTGCTTCTTTCTATCAGGAGTCGTTAAGAAAATGAAAGAAAGAGAAAAAAAGTCAGTAATATTTAAGAAGTTGAGCGGAAATTGCTTTTTTGAACAAGAACAAGAAAAGTTGAAGCAATGAAACACTTCGTTCTTTTTCGTCCTTCCTCTTGGGGCGTGTGTCTACAATGCGCACGTAAAAAAAGGTAAAAAAAGAGGTAAAAAAAAATCACGTACAGGCGAAAACCATTAACAACACTATCGCAACTTGAACCTTATTTGCAGGAGGCGCCATAGGGACCATTGTATCCTTGAGTCCGTTTAGCGAGCAATTAAGTTGATACTGTCTTAGTGAGTGATACGGACGGGGACTCATTAGTGTGAGAGGCATGATCAATTATCTGTCGCTGGATTGAGGCGGGGACAGGTGAGTGTGTGGCGTAGTGATGGAGTAGTAGTAGTAGTAGTAGTAGTAGTAGTAGTAGTGTGGTGGTGGTGGTGGTGGTGGTGGTGGTAGTAGTAGGGTGGAAGAGGACTTACAACACAATTATCTTCAAGAATTCATCAGTTTTCAGTCATGCATCTTCTTCGCTTACCCGCTTACCGTTTAGCGTGTTTGTTTTATTAATTACAGCTCTGCAGGTAACAACAGGGAGGTGATAACACGTGACACACACACACACACACACACACACACACACACACACACACACACACACACACACACACACACACACACACACACACACACACACACACACACACACACACACACACACACACACACACACACACACTTTCTCTCTCTCTCTCTCTCTCTCTCTCTCTCTCTCTCTCTCTCTCTCTCTCTCTCTCTCTCTCTCTCTCTCTCTCTCTCTCTCTCTGCAGTTACAATCTTTAGTATTAATTAATCTTTGTAAAAGAGAGAGAGAGAGAGAGAGAGAGAGAGAGAGAGAGAGATAACATCACCCTCCTCTCCACAGGTAAACAGCGGGAACAGGTCAGCCCTTAAATGACCAGGTCAACCCCCCCCTTCCAGCCCCTCATCTTGTAACCTTGTTTGTTTCCAGGTGGGGAGGGAGAGGGAGGTGGGGAAGAAGATAGGAAGGGAAAGAAGGTAAGATAGGAAAGGAAAGGAGGGAAAGGAGACGGAAGGAGGGAGGGGGAAAGGTTTAGGAGTATTAAGAGAGAGAGAGAGAGAGAGAGAGAGAGAGAGAGAGAGAGAGAGAGAGAGAGAGAGAGGAAAGTTTCAAGAGCTTACTGAATAAACTTGGCTCTTACAGATATGAATTTAGATAAGATGAAATAAGACAGAAATATTTAGAAGAGTATGAAGGAGACGAATCTTGATTAAGTAATTACATATATTCACAAGTCATATAAAGCACAACTAATATTTCTTAGCAGTTAGTTAATAAAAGAATTAATGTATAACTGAAATAAAATGAAGGGTAAAAATATGGAAGGTCTATAAAGGCACGGAATAACAACAATAACAACAACAATAATAATAATAATGATAATGACATCCCAGGTAAAAAATGATAAAGGAAGGTGAATTAACGTACATGAGATGCACAAATTAAATGACACCCCGCGGCAGTAGAAGGGAAAGGAATGCAGGAAGAGTGGCGTGAGTGAGTTAGTGAGGTCATGCTAACTGGTGCAATCTATCGGGAAAGTCACACGAGTAATTAAAATGAAGGCACAAATGTAATGAAAGTAAATATCACACGTAGTTATCACGCTGATCTTTTTCAAATATCCAGTTTGCAGGAAACACAAAGTATGAATCCCGCACCCAGCGATCCTGTATACCGGCGTGCTTTTAGTTTATGAAGTATATTTCTGGCATACTTTCCCTGCAAATTAAGTATAGTGTAGCGACCGTCCAGAGAAGCTTGAGTGGCAAATTGTTGCATTTATTATACATCAGATAATTAGTTCATTTACATTTTCTCTTAATTTATACCTGAGAGGTGTATCAGTGGAGGGATAATTAGGAGGTGTTCCCAATTAGTGCCTTCATTAAGCTGTGTGTGGCGCGGCTCGTGGAGGGCGTGGAGGCGCAGGTAATGATGTGCTGCCCCACTGCCCCGCCAGGCCCCCGGTGCTGCCTGCGTCTGCTTGTCACGTGATGGGGCTGTCTGTGGTGTCTGGAAGCTGATGTGGTGAAGCTAGGTTAGATTAGATGAAGCTGATTTGGGTTAGATTTTTTCATATAAGAGAGGAGGGAGTTAGGTTAGGTCAGATTAAGTAAGTTTAGGTTATTTTTTTATTTAAGAGGGAATAACTACCCAAGGGCAACAAAGATAAAAAGGTCCACTTACTTGCCAGTCCCCATAAAGGTCCGATAGATTCAGCCAAATGAAAGGGTAAATGTCTTGAGGTTTGTTTTGGTTACGTCAGATTAACCTCATCAGTGCCATGACGCGTTTTCATATTCATTCTGCTTACTGTTTGGTGATTTTATACAGCTTCAGAAACTCATGTGGGGGGATTAAAAATTGTAAAAACTCTAGCCATTAATCTTTTGACCTCCATAGACCCTTTCTTAATGACAATAAAGTGGCGTAATCGTACAAAATTCTCAAGGTAGAAATGTGTCCCTGTATTGAGAGGGTTAAGTCGAATTAGGTTAAGTTACGTTTAGATTAAGTTAAGTTAGAGTAGATATGATGTAGTTTGGTTTGGTTAGATTAAGTTAGACTACGTTAGGTTAGGTTAGGTCTGTTGACTCGTAGAATGGGAAGGGTATGCTTATTCTGTCCGTTGTAAGATATTGGTGATGGGTGATATTTTCTTTGCGTGGTTGTTTTCCTTATTTCCATTTTCCAAGGAACGGACAACTTAGACAATAAAATCACCCTTATTGTTTATTTTACGGGCGTGTGGGAGCCAGTCGTTCCTTAAAAACATACAGACAAAAACACCAATGAGTCATAAGGGCCGATCTTAAAGTCACCTCACGGAGCATACCATTGTTTTACTCTCTTTGAATTCACTTGGGATTGACCTACTCGGCAGTAAACACCTTAAAGTAAGCCCCTTCAGTGCGTCCCCATATCTAGTGCATCTCGGTAAGCACACAACCAGACCACTCAAGCCTCCCTCACTCCGCCATTTCAATACAAGAGAGTAAATCCTGTCACTGCCCACTAGACAAGGGGATCAGAACCTCAGAACGCATTCCTTAAGGCTACGTGGAATTCAGTAGTTTTTCATGGGTAGAATGCGTTCTGGGCCCACAGCAGCACTTGACGAGAGGTCTTCCCGCTGGGCACGCCGGGAAGACACCCAGATCACCTTTAGATTAACCCTCTTTCTCCCTCACCTTTCCTCCACGTCACCCTTCTTACCTCGCTCACCCTATTGGCCTTCCAGCTCTCCCCTGTTGTCCTGAGTCTCATTTTGTATCGTTTGTGTTTTCTTCGCTTTGTTTTGTTTATGGTCCCTGGTCTGTTTCTTGTCCTCGTGTTTCTGTTCCTCGTTCGAATCCCGTGTAGTCCCTTTTTCATTGTTTTCTCCTTTCATTTTTGTTTTTATGGCTTATGTCTCCTCTATCTCTTCTTCTTCTCTCTCTCTCTCTCCTCCTCCTCCTCCTCCTCCTCCTCCTCCTCCTCCTCCTCCTCCTCCTCCTACTCCTCCTCCTCCTCTTCCTCTAACCAAACTTCCAGGATATGCCAGACCCAGACGAAAAACGAATGGTAGGTTCATTAATTTTACTTATTTACCACCTCTCTCTCTCTCTCTCTCTCTCTCTCTCTCTCTCTCTCTCTCTCTCTCTCTCTCTCTCTCTCTCTCTCTCTCTCTCTCTCTCTCTCTCATATCCATTTGTCGCTTTTATTAATATTTTTTTTACGGTAGAACTAAAATTTGTATGCAATCTGTACTCTAACAGTGAAGAAAATGCAGTTTATTTATTATTTTTAGCTATTTATTTATTTATTTATTACATTTATCAACATTAAACCAAGAAAAACACCAGACAAACCTTTATTTTCAATCCCTAAATTAAATGAAATACCCCTTAAAAAATTCCAATTCCTTACACAGAAAACGATATCATTATTCACACAGGTAGCCCATTTTCCTTCACATTAATCACATCTTCCGTTTTCTTTAACAGTAAAAAAAAAAAGTGAGGTGTAATTTTATTCTTTGCTTCCTGGACTTCTGGTTTGCAGGAGAGGAAGGAAAGGACTCACGTAGGACTCTTAAGGACTCGTTATTGAGGGATAATAGGACACGGAGCTGGGATATGATAGGATCTGTTCTGGGAAGTGTGAGAGGTGAGGCAGAGTTGTCAGGGGGTGTGGTTTCTCTCTCTCTCTCTCTCTCTCTCTCTCTCTCTCTCTCTCTCTCTCTCTCTCTCTCTCTCTCTCGATTAATAACAGTAACAATTAGAATGATAATAGTAATGATAATAATAATGATAATAATAATAACAATAATAATAATAATAATAATAATAATAATAATACGAAGAGAAGAGGAAGAAGAAGAAGAAGAAGAAGAAGAAGAACGCAATAAAACAAAACTGCTACAAACACAATAACAAAGAAAACAAACAAAGAAGAATAAGAACAATAACAAGGAAAGGAGGAGGAGGAGGAAGAGAAGAAGAAGAAGGATGAGAAGAAAATAAATTGAAATAATAATGATGATAAATGACGAAGACACGCAAGACAAGATTACAACAAATTGAAAGCAGAATAAGGAAAGCAACAATGACAATATCCTGCTGAGAAAAAGGCAAAGAAAAGCACGTAGGAAAAGCAGGAATCTCGTTATTAAGGAAGACTGATTACAAGACAAGCGAGAAGGATGGTGACAATACCTCATCATCGCATCATTAACATTATTACAGGTGTTCTTCCCTTCCCCCTTAATCACCGCGTCCCTCCCTCGTCCTTAGTACATGTCATCCTTTTTTAGACTCCTCCAGCCCATTCAGCGCTTTCCATACCCTTCTTGTCCCTTCCACACGCACTTCCATTCACTTCCACACTCCTCCACACCCTTTCTTCGCTCTTCCACATTTTTTCATGACCTTTCCATATCCTTCCATGCTCTTCCACACGTTCCATGACCATTTTCTAGTCTTTCCACACCCTTCCATACCCTTCCAGTTCTTTCACGCGCTTTCACACATTTTGTCATCCTTCCTCACCCTTCCATAACCTTTCCAGAGCTTTCCACACTTTTTAGATCTCATTTTCTTCTGTCTCATTCCAGCTGTTTTGTATATTGTTATTCTATTCATTTTAAACGCTTTTCTAACATTTTCCAGTCACTTTTACATCTCTTTTGATTTTTCCTAGGCATCGTCCCTGCTTTTTCATACAAGTGAACATATTTTGATGTATTTCTGCTGCTTTCCATGTCATTCAGTTCCTTCCAGTTACATCCAGATTATGTAAAGTTCCTCCAGTATTATTCCAGCTCCATTCCAAGCTCTTTTAATCCCTTTTGCTATTTCCAGAATTTTTCCAGCCTTGAATCGTCTTTATATTGTTTCCTTTCCACCACGTCTTTCAAACACTCTTTTATATACCGTCTTTTTTTTACAATTCCAGCTCTCTTTCCAGGTTTTTCCATGCCATTTCCATTACCCATAACTCCTAGATTTCCATTCCATTTCTTTTATAACCTTCCAGCTCCACTAAACCCTTTATTTAATCTTATTCATTCCGTCTCTTTTATTCCTTTTGTCTTAATCTTCTTAATAACATGACTTAAGAGCTTTTCCAGACCATTCCCAGCTTCCCCATGACTCTTCTTCACTTTCTTTGATTCTGCTTCATCCTCTCTTATTCTCCTTCACCCTCACTCACTGCCTCACACTCCCAGACTCTGCCTTACTGCTCTCTGACTCTCCCCCACTCCTCTCTCCTTCACCCCAGACACGTGTAACAGGCCAGCAGGAACACTCACCTCTGTCTGGAACAAAGGAACATATGAAGTGAAGAAGTGAACGTTCCTTGTGATAAATGAATGATTGAAGTTTTTTTATTTTATTTTGTCGAATGTAAAAGATTTTGTGGTGCTTGTTGGTGCATTGTTGGACTCTGGTTGTGATTGATGAAGAAGGACAATAACCCCGACACTTTATAATATAGATGAATAAAAAGGAAAAAGGAAAAATAAGAGCACCAACCTGCATCATAATTTGTCATCTTAATATCAAGAAAATTATTGCCTTAGAAAAAAAAATAGCAGCTACTTGGGAAATAAATGATTGTACGTTTATAAAAAAAATTCCTACGCGTAAGAATTTTTCCTTCACATTGAGGCAAATTTCTGGTGGAGGGAGAAAAAAAATGTAGATAAATGAGAAGAGACAAAAACACGTCATAACTTCCTGTCCTGCAGAGAGAGAGAGAGAGAGAGAGAGAGAGAGAGAAGAGAAGTAAGTATTGACAGTGAAAAGATGAAGAACGAGAAAGACACAGAACATTAAATAGAGATAAATAAATAAAGAGGGGAAATAGGAAACAAGGGGAAAAGTAGCAACGAAAAAAAAATAAACAGAAGATAGATAGAGGAACAGCGAAAACAAAGAAATAAAAGAGGAAACAAGGAAAAAAGAATAACAGAACGATAACTCACAGTGAAAAAAAAATGTAAGAAAGAAAACGAAAACCACAAAAGAAAGAGGCGACGAAGAAAACGAGCCGTCCCGCCGTAACCACAAGGACACGAGGGGTAACTTGGGAGAAAAATGGAATGTATCACAAAGGGCGGCGCCCCTCGGAGTGTGGGAAGTCTTTGTCGGGCAGCGAGGCATGACGTATAATGGTCTTTTAATTTTGTCCTCTTCAAACGGACTCACTTAATAGGATGACTTGGCAGGTACGTGTGTGTGTGTGTGTGTGTGTGTGTGTGTGTGTGTGTGTGTGTGTGTGTGTGTGTGTGTGTGTGTGTGTGATCATTACTGTTACTGAGGTGTTGTTGCTGTTGTTGTTGTTGTTGTTGTTGTTGTTGTTGTTTACTACTACTACTACTACTACTACTACTACTACTACTATTACTAAAAATAAGAACTACAAGAGAAAGAGAAAACGTAAAGTGAGAGAGAGAGAGAGAGAGAAATAAAAGATTAGATATGAAACAAACAAATAAATGTTTCATATAGAACAAAGGGAAGAAAAATACAAATAATTATTAATGAAAAGTATAAAATATTAGCTAGAACAAATATTTCCTTGTTTATCATTACATGCGAAGTATACATAAGTGAGAAACAAAGGATGAATTTTCAAGTGATTATTTAAAATCCTGATATTCTAAAATGTGAAAATTGTATGTATATCATGAAGCCATTTGAGTGATCAGTGTATAATCCTGACGTGTGCTTTTTAATACATCATTGGGCCTGTAGATAAACATGCACTTGCTGGAATCACAATAAATAGCCGCTTTTTAGTTAATTGAAAGGATTTAGCATTAGAGAAAAAATATTGTAGTTACATCGGAAATTTGCAAACTACAGAAGGTAATGATTGATGGGATGTGTGGGTGTTTATAGGATTTGTACCAGTCAATCAGTGTTTTACGTTCAATTTGGTAATCTGTGGAATGCTGAAGCTTGATCATATTTGTCAATTAATCTGTTCTTTTGTACAATTTCCATATTCATTTCCGTCACATGTTTTTATCTTTTTTATCAACTTTTTTTTTCTTTTCGTGATTTTTTCTGTGTATTTATCTTTTTTTTATTTATTGTCTGGTTTTTCTTTATTTTCCTATCAATTTATAGTTTTTTACCATGTTTTCCTGTCATCATCAATATATAAATCTTTAATTCCATAACTAAGTACGTAATGCTGTAATCCAGAAAGTCATTATGGATATTGAGGAAGCTCTCTCTCTCTCTCTCTCTCTCTCTCTCTCTCTCTCTCTCTCTCTCTCTCTCTCTCTCTCTCTCTCTCTCTCTCTCTCTCTCTCTCTCTCTCTCTCTCTCTCTCTCATTTACATTCCTCTAACTTTACTCTCTATCTAGCATTCCTCTCATAATCTTCCTTAATTTTCCCCCATCAACTATACCCTCCTCCCCTTCCTCCTCCTCTTTCCCCTCCTTCTCCTGCTCTTGCTCCTCCTACCGCCCCTTCTGCAGGTAATGGCGGCGGTCAATCCATCTCACTTAGTACGGTGGTGTCGGGCAGGGCAAGACTCTAAGACTTTCTGATTCAGGTTATACGGAATGGATGAGAGGGAAGGTAGATGGATGCCTACCTGGGATGGAGTCTGGAGATTTGACTTTCAGGTTCCTCAGGTGATTTATAACGGCAGGTGTAAACGGGAGTGGTGTGTAAGGGTGCTGCTCTACTGGTTGTAAGAATTGCCTTGTGCTTGCCTTGTGTTCCTGGGCTTGTCTGTGAGTGCAGTGTTTCTTTACTTCTTGTTCATCTTTGTCAGTGAAAATGGACAAGAAGGAAGGGGAGTTTACCATAATTCAGAAAAAAAGAGAAGGCAAAGTAAGAAAAAGAAGAAAAGGAAAATATGAGATAGGAGGACTAAAAGTGGAAATTAAAGAAAGAAGAATGAGTAGATTGAAGTGATGAGAAGGTTTGTTTGTGAGTGCAGCGGTGGGTAAGGTGAGGTTAGGTGGTGTTATGTGTCTTCCTATCCTTTTTCTTCAGTTCTCTTTATTTTTTTTGTCTTATTCACTCATGTATTTTTATTTAGTCATTCATTCAGTCATATGTATTTTTTTTTATTTTGTTTTTCCTTCAGTTTTGTATATTATTTTTGTCCTTCATTCTTGGTTGGATGAAATTAAGTTTGGTTACCTTTTTTCTTGTTTTTTTTTTTCGTGTATGTGTGTCTGTGTGATCCATAATTTGTCTTTTTTCTTTATTTTTGGGTGTTGGGAAAGTAAATCGTTAATAACAAAATATATAAATAGTAAATGATGTCTGGTTTTTTTCAGGATTCGTTATATATATTTTTTTTTTGTTTTTAGACATTTTTTTGTCCTTGATTCTTTGTTGGATGAAAAATAAGTTCGATTGTTATTTCATGTTTTTTTTTTCGTGTGTGTGTGTGTGTGTGCGTGTGTGTGATCCAAAATTTTTTTCATCTTTTTTTGTGTTGTAGAAGCAAATCGTTAATAATAAAATAGATAAATAGATGAAATAACAAATGATGCCTGCAATAATTTTTTTTCAGGAGTCGCTTTTATTCTTAAGCTCAACCGGTATCATTTGTTCTTCCATGTCTTTTTTTTCCCCTCCGTTGATTCCAGCCAGCTTTCTATTCTCATTTCCTCCCATCCGTCATCACATTTCCCTATCCGTCATGGCCAGCTTTCATTTCAACCTCATCTCATTGTCAGGTTTCATTGGCCTCCTTTTTTTTTTTTTTTTTTTTTCGTCTCCATGACCGACTTTCCTTTTTTTTCTTTTCTATTATGTGTTATTTTCATTTTCTTATCGATCATTCAAGAATTTTTTTTATTTCTTTACGTGCTCTGATTATTTTTCCTTTCATTTTCTGTAGTTGCAATATTTTTTTTCTTCCTTAAATTTGCCATGTGTTCTTTTTTTTTTTTATCATAAAGTTGTTATTTTTCATTTTTACACGAGTATCACCACCTTCTTCTTCTTCTCTTCTTTATTTTCATCACAAATATTTTTCACTCTTATTCATTTTATCATATACTTGTTTAGTTTTCTATTTCTTACATCATTATCGAAATATTCCTGTTTTTTTTTTTTTTTGCTTCCTATACGATTATCACTAACTTTCTTATCACATTTCATTTATCTTCATTATGACCAATTACATTTTCCTTCATTTAATCATTTAATTTTTAAGTCACAAAGAAAAGACATATTCACTGATGGAAGTTGAAATTAGGTAGAAATGTTTTATCCAGGCATGTAGATCTAATGGCTTCTTGTAACTTCCCTTATGTTAAACACTCAACTTTCCTTAACTCTCTTACGGTCGTCACCAAGCTTTCACCTCTCAAGTAATCCAAAATCTCTTAGCTTCCCTTCATCTTCCTCTCTCCCTCGAATACTTTAAACTCATGTCTTATGTATCAGTGTTATCAACCACCATTCACACGCTCAGCTTCTTTTAAATCCCTTACGATCGTCACCAAAGCTTTCACCTCTCAACTAATCCAAAATCTCTTAGCTTCCCTTCATGTTCCTCTCTCTCGAGCACTTTAAACTCATGTCTTATGTATCAATGTTATCAGCCACCATTCACTAACTCAACTCTCCTTAAATCTCTTACGATCGTCACCAGTTTTCATCTCTCTCGTAATCTAAAATCTCATAGCTTTCCCTATCCTGTTTCTTTCTCCCTCGACCACCTTACACTTATGACTTAGGTATCGATGTTATCTGCCACTGATCTTGCTATTTGCTTGCCTCCCCCTCTCCTGCGGTCTCGCTGCACAAGGCTTTCTTCTTCCTCTCATCCCTATTCTGTCCAGTTCCCTAATGCAAGAGTTAACAAGTACTCTCAATCATTCATACCTTTCTCTGCTAAACTCTGGAACTCCCTGCCTGTTTCTGTATTTCCATCTTCCTACGACCTGATTTCTTTTAAGAGGGAGGTTTCAAGACATTTGTTCCTGACTTTCGGCTAACTCTACTAACCTTTTAGGAAAATGGTAATCAAGCGGGCCTTTTTTTGTTATATATTTTTGTTGCTCATGGAACAGCTTCCCCTCTTCCATAAAAGAAAACTCCTTTCTTTAAATCCCTTACGATCGTCACCAAAACTTTCACCTCTCACGTAATTCAAAACCTCTTAGCTTTCCTTCCTGTTTCTCTCTACCTTGATCACCTTCCACTCATCTAGGTATCGACGTTATCAGCCACCATTCACTCCCTCAACTTTAAAATCCCTTACGATCGTCACCAAAACTTTCACCTCTCACGTAATTCAAAACCTCTTAGCTTTCCTTTCCGTTTCTCTCTCTCGACCACCTTGCGTCTGTTCCCGAGACGACCTAGTGCCTGGGTTTATCTCTCTCTGCCTTGATGTATTGCAGTAGCCAGGCATTTGCATAGGCGCTCCTTGCCGTGATGGATAACCGGGTACTTACTGGGATAAGATGCACTCGGGTAGAATTGAGATGGATGTCTGATTATAAACAGTTTCTTGACTTAATCAGAAACACGAGTAATTTTGGTCTATTCTTAGGTTACCGAATATGAATCACAAGCAGATTAGTGAGTCGGGAAAGGACGAGGAGGAGAAAGAGGAAGAGGACGAGGAGGAGTACCTAAAATAATTGCTATGGTATGCACAGGAAAAGGAAGAAGAGGAGAATAGTAATAAAGAAAATGATAATGGAGAGAGAAGAGGAAGATAGACACGTGAGAAGAAAGGAGACGGGAAGGAAGGAAGGGAAAAGAATGAACAAGATGAGGAAGACCAGAAATAAAGTGAGACAAAGAGAAAACGATGATGATAAAAATATGAATAGAATAAGAAGAGATAATAGGAGAACAATAAAAGAAATAAAATAATACAATGAGGAGAGAAGAAGAAAACAATAAGAGGAAAAACAGAAATGTTATTATGAGAGAAAAGAAGAAGAGAATGATAATAAAGAGAAGAGAAGACGGTAATAGAAATATGAATTTAATAAGAAGAGAGAATAGGAATAAAGAAATAAAAGAATGGAATGAAGAGAGAAGGAGAGAAAAAGAGAAGGAATAAAAATACTATTATAAGAGAAAAGAAGAAGAGAATAAGAATGAAGAGAAGAGAAAAAAGATGATAATAGAAATACAAATTGAACAAGAAGAAAAATTAGGAGAACGATGAAAGAAATAAAAGAATTGGATGAAGAGAGAAAGAAAAGAAATAAGAATACTAATATGAGAGAAAAAAGAAAAGAATGATAAGAATAAAGAGAAGAAGGAGAAGGAAAGCACCGTTACATGATCACTGAATCCTTCCAAAACTGATTAGGAAACTGATTGGCGAAATGCACCTTGTGATTAGCCACGGAATTGCCTTTCTGATCGAGACTTTATGAACGCCAATCCTATGCTGAGTGATTTAATTACCGACCCAATGATCCATCAGCTGATTGGCAAGCTGATGGAGGAGAGATTAACTGATTGGCGATTGAAGGAATGTTGATTGCTAGGAAACTTGTTCTTATTGAATCTGATCTGATTGTCAAACGTATAATCTCTCTCTGTGATTAGCTAACGGTAAGACTTGACCCTCCTGCCCTGCTGATTGGCGCACAGGTGATTAATGATTGGATTAACGATTCATACCTGTCCTCTGATGCTGTGACGGTGATTGGTGCAAATAGACCCTGTCCTGATTGGCTGCGTGACTGCAGGAAACGCTCACTATTGGTTCATTGATTATGAACACGAGGCGATGATTAAACATGATTGGCTGACACTCGCAAGCTGACACTACACCTACTCTCCTGATTGGCTGAGTGAGTGGACACGTGACACGAATACAGACAGGTGATTGGCCGCTAGGAATACATTGACTTGTCGGAGATTGCATAAGGAGCTGAGTTTATGCTCCTTCCATGTGCTCATTATAAATTAACGAAGTGAGGCACAAGAATGAATGGATGGATTACTATGAAGGACTTCTCCTCTTATTCATCTCCTCCTATTCATTATTCACCAGAACTGCTTGACTTATGCACCAAGAGGCTGTACATTGATAGAGGGGTACCATTAACATTAAGAAAATCAGCTTAAAGATTATTTGCAAGTCGTATTAGTCTAAAGCACCTGGCCAGGGATGAAAGGTACCTGAAATATTAGGAACACTGTGATTTTGGTGTTATTTTTGCCGGTGTTCTAGTTTAGTGTTTGTAGGATTAACAGGGATAGTGGTGGTGGTGGTTGTGGTTGCAGTTATAACAGTGGTAGATTTGATGGTGGTGGTTATGGTGTTGTTGATGCTGTTGTAGGTTACGTAGTGGTAGTAGTGTTATTAGTGGAGACAGTAGCACACACACACACACACACACACACACACACACACACACACACACACACACACACACACACAAATCATTACTATACATCACACACGCAAACACACAAAGCACTTGAGGACTATATACATATATTTTCCTCCTTCCGCTTTGGGTGAGCACATATATATATATTTTTAGCCTTTTTTTTCGGTTCCTCTCTTTACCTCGAATGCAAACCGAAGCTGGCAGTGCACGCATCAGGTTGCTCACTGAATATTCATGTAGGGCGAACAATGGTGTGTGAATTATGGGCCCCATGCCTGCAAAGTTATGGCTGCGTGTTGCATATGCAGATATTCAGTAGCAGATGTTGTTGTTGTTATCCCTCTGCTTGTTTGTTTGTTACCTGGTTGGCTGGCTGGCCTGCTTCTGCGTTGCGATGGTGGTTGTGGTTGTAGTTGTAGTTGTTGTTGTTGTTGGTGCTAGTGATGTTGATGGATTGATGGTTTTGCTACTGCTGCTTTGCCTTTGATGTCTCTGTTGCTCCTCCTGCTACTGGTGCTCCTGCTGCTACTGTTACCGCTGTTACTGTTATTATTGCCACTGTTGATAATGCCTCTGCTGCTTCTAATACTAAATGCTCCTCGATTCGCTCCAAGATTAAGCACATGACACGTTTGGGTACTTAAATAGACGTGGATGTATTGACAGATGTAAATGTAATGTGCATCAGCGTACATACATACATATATACATAGACAAGCAGATAGATAGATGGATGGCGGCATTAGATCAACACAAACACGCCGTGAAAGTGAGACGCAACACAACAGCGCTAAGAGAACCAGTACGTATCAAGTAAAGGTGAACCGGCGGGAAGTGATCCAATTGAACTGAACTACAGGAAGTGAAGCATGTGGGTGTGAACCATTAGAAGTCAGCCACGGAGAGGGATAGAAGTGAACCAGTAAAGACGAACCGGTGAAAGTAATGCGAACCTATACAAGTGAACCATTGGGAAGATTGGTGGAAACGAACCTTAGAAGCAAAGAGAACCAACTGAATCAAAACCCAGAAAGGGAACCAGTGTACTTAAAAGCTTCACTGCACTGCCACGGAACCAGAGAGCGTAATGTGACGTGGATTGCAGCTTATACACATTACCTGCACTCTGAGGACCTTACCTGTACCTGCCCACCTGTCCTTTAATCACGTCCCTCCCCACAACCATCAGCCGCACCCCTGGACACCTCGCCTCGCCCTTGGAGCCCCTCACCCCTGACAGGTTTCCCTTTGTACCACGTGTTGCGGGCGCCAAGTGGAGTGGTTGGCGGTGGTGTCTGGTGTCTGGCGGCCTTTCCTCTGCTCGCTTGGGGGTCTTTGTGCCTCCCGGGGTCCCACGCAGCGAGGGAACACTAGGAACACCACGTATACTGACGAAGGGAGAAGGAGCGTGGGTTTCGAGCTGAGTGACTGGCATGTCCTCGCCAAAGAGTCATTTTTCTTAGGAAGTCACGTTAAATCTAGTTTTTCAAGGGAAGGAAAGGGGAAATATATTTTTAAGACTACGAAAACCAATGTAAAGTTTGAGTATAGAGTTTTAACATATTTCTGGTGACAAATTTGGTTTTCTTTATGTGAGAGAGGAGCAACAAAAATATAAAGAAAAAAGGCCCACTCAGTCGCCAGTCTCCTTATAGAGTTCATAAAATTAGCCAAAGAAAGGGACAAAAATTACTTAGTGAAACTGATGTAGTGAAATTGAACAAACCAAGATGACAATGAATATAGTTAGAGAACACTGAATTACCACACGGGAAGGTGAACTAACGTATAGTGAACTGCCTGATATGATAGTGAATCTGCTTTCCAGTCAAGTATTCTCTATGTGCTCGTAAGAATGACTGGATCCTTTTCAAACTGGACCCATTGCTGCAAACACTCTATATAAAGGTTTTGATTCTCCTCATTGCTGGTGCTGATACTCTATACAAGATAAGCTAATTAGGTGTATGAGAGCTTTATTTTTTTTATTTATTTTGTTATACATTCTCTATGTGCCCGTAAACATGACTGGATTCTTTTCAAACTGGACTCATTGCTGCAAACACTCTATATAAAGGTTCTGATTCTTCTCATTGTTGGTACTGATACTCTACACAAGGTGAGTTAATTAGGTGTACGAGAGCTTTATTTTTATCTATTTATTTTGTTATGATTCTTTGTGATAGTTAGAAATTTGATGTAATAGTAGTAGTAGTAGTAGGAGGAGGAGGAGGAGGAGGAGGAAGAGGAGGAGGAGGAGGAAGACGAGGAGGAGGAGGAGGAGGAAAGAGAAGAAGAAAAAAGAAGAGGAAGAAGAGGAAGAAATCAGTTTTTGTTCTTATTGTTGTAATTAAAATTGGTTTGTGTTTGTTATTGTTGTTGTCGTTGTTACTGTTTTAGTTGTTGTCGTTGTTACTGTTTAGTTGCTGTTGTTGTTGTTGTCGCTGTCGCTGTTGTTGAGGGTGAGGGAAGGAGGGTAATGGCGGTGAGAGCGGAAGGCGTCCATCAGAGACAATAACTCACCTGTTTTTGTGGCGAGGAAAGGTAAGGTGAGGGGGGGAAGGGGTGAGGGGGAGGAGTGATGAAGGGAGAGGAGAGCATGAGGGAAGGGAAAGGAAGGAAAGATGAGAGTACGGAAAGAATGGATGAGAAAAGAGACGCTTCCTCCTCACTCCCAACACACACACACACACACACACACACACACACACACACACACACACACACACACACACACACACACACACACACACACACACACACACAATATCTGTCCTTCGCTTTCCCATATCTAAGGTTAACTAGTACATGCTATATCTAAGTCATGCCTTTTACTTTTGTATTTTTGAATATTTCTGTGGTATAGAAATATTGACTTCAGGCGACTTAGCAGGGAACAATGGGTAAGTTAAGTTAAGGTAGATTAGAATAAGTTAGGTATGGCTAGGTTAGGTTAGGTGAAGTTAGATTAAGTTAGGTTTGAATAAGCGAGGATAGGTTAAGATCAGTACAAGTAGAGTCAGGTTAGATTAAGTTATTATAGGTTAAGTTAGTTTAATTTTGTTGGTTTGGTATGGTTTGGTTTGGTTAGGTTAGGTTAGGTTAGGTTAGGTTAGGTTAGATTGGGTTGGGTAAGGTTTAGTTTGGTAAGGTTAGGTTAAGATAGGTTTGGTTACGTTTGATTAGGTTAGGTTAGGTTATGTTAAGTTATGTTTGGTTAAGGTTTGGTTAGGTTTCTTTAAGGTTAGGTTAGGTTAGGTTGAGTTCTGTAAGACGCCGCTTCATTTGAGACTCAGGTGAACATGAGGTGAGGTTAGGTTAGGTTGAGTTTTGTAAGACGCCGCTTCATTTGAGACTCAGGTGAACATGAGGTGAACACAATCCGGGATCGCTCACATCTGGTCACTGCGGGGCATTCACAACAGCAAATAGCCAATCAAAATTCCTTGAAGAAACAATCCAGGGAAGGTAATCGGGTACAAAAACTCACTGCAACCCTGAAGCCCTAAAGACCAAGAGCCGGAGAGTCGAAAACCGTAGGAATAAAGCACATTAGTCAGCCTTACGGTTATGACAGTGAGGCGTGGTGTTGGGGGTACCGTGGTGCGTAAAAGGGAATCGTGACGCATCGTTTTCTGTCGCTTTAGTCCGTCGCTCCTTATCGCTGCGGTAATCTTATCGCGGTAACGGAAAACTGCGGGGCGAGGGACGAGGGACTCAGGAACAAAAAGATGGGCGCCGTGATGAGGAAGCTAAGGAGAAGGTTAATGTAAACAAAACAGTCACGTGCTGCTGGGGAACATGTGAAGTGAATCATAGTATCGTATTCTCAAACACTCCTGCACTTCACCTTCACTATTTAAAGAGAGTTTATTTAAATTTACACGATATTTTAAGGGTTTTTACGGTTATAGAGGCAAATTGATAAGGTTTCTGTATTATTAACTATAGGAACATTTGAAAACCACGCTAATCATCTCTGTGGCCATGGATAGTCGTGGTGAGAAAGCAAAGCGTTTCTAAATACTGACCAGATTATTGTATTTCTACTTACTCTTTGATTTTTGTGTGTTCCAATATTGTGGCGTCTAGCAGTTTGACCTCTTTTTTATGTAAGAGGGGAAAGCTGGCCAAGGGTAACATAAAACGAAAAAAAAAAACCCCACAAAGTTTCCAGTCCTCTTGCAAGTTCCAGAGAGTTAGCCAAAAGGGATAAATGTCTTGTTGAGGTAATCTAATGGTTTTACTCACCCGTTTAAATGTATTCAGTCAGTCCCCTCAAGAGTCTCACAGTGGAGGTTTATGTTCGTCCAGGTAAACGCTACCTACACCTGAGCCACACCTGTCTTGCTGAAAGGTGTCAGTGTAGATGTATCAGTGTCAATGGAAATACACTTACTTTTTGTCTCCAGTCGGAAATTTATACTCGTTTTCTTTTTCACTAGGAAATTTTGTTGTTTTCATGTTTTCATTGGGAAATTCAGTCTCGTTTTCTTGCTTTTAGTGGGTATGAAAACATCACTTCATCTCACCATCTCAGCATCTCAGCATCTCACCATCACCACGATCCCCTCCAGCCTCACCGCAGCAGTTACCTCATCACCACCACGCCCTTCCCCTTCACGCCTTCCCTTTGCCTCCTGCTGCGCCTTTATTGTCCCCTTTCGTCGCTGTATTCACCAGAGGCCGTGTGGCGCCGTGTGGGTCAGCCGAGCGCCGCGAGCACCGATTATCCTTTACTGGGAAGCTCTTTGACTGTTGTGCCTCCTCAAGCTGATTGAAATGGTCTGGCAAGCTTACTGCGTGATTTCGAAAGACGCCGCTTGAACATGAGGAAGATAAAGGAATTTGTCTGGTTTTCTTTGTGTTTCTGACAGTAGTGTTGAAGGAAATAGGAAATAAGGGAAGATAAATGGTGTATTGACGGAAATAAAAAGTCAGACTAGATTGAAGAGATTTATCGCTATTTTTCTCGTCGATAAAGGAATTTGTGTGTGTTTGTTGTATTTCTAATAGTAGAGTATTGAAGGAAATAAGAAATAAAATAAGATGAATGGTGTATTGAAGAAAATAGAAAGTCGGAATAGATTTTAGATATTTTAGTTTTTTTCTCAACGATAAAGGAATTTGTCTCGGTTTTTTATCTTTCTAATTGTAAAGTATTGAAGGAAGTAAGCAATAAGATAAGATAATTGGTGTATTGGAGGAAATAAAAAGTCAGAATAGATTTTAGAAATTTGTTGGTTTTTTTTTGTCGATAAAGGAATTTGTCTCTGCACTTTTTATCTTTCTAACAGTAGAGAATTGAAGGAATTAAGATACAAGGTAAGATAAATGTTCTATTGAAGGAGATAGAGTCAGATTATATTTAAGAGATTTATCCCAATTTTTCTCGTCTTGAAACTTAGAGATAATGAAAAAATACATACCTTTTTTTTTATACTATGTGGGCTTTTCACGGGAATTTATGGGCTAAAGGGGATACTTTTTAGGGTACCTCCTATCTCAAAGCCCACCCGCTAGGAAACTGTTGCCCTGAGTGAGGAAGCCCAACCTGCACTCAGACCGTGGACAGGATTCGAACCCGTGCGCTTGGAGACCTCTCGGATCCCAAACCACGCATGGTTCCACTGTATTTCTCTGCGTTTACTAAGCTTTTTGTTACTGGAATATGGAATGAAATAGAAAGCCAGATACAGTAAGAGAAAATAGGAAACTGTCTTTGGTAGTGAAATTTCTGTATCCTGGGTTTGAAACTTCTTGAAATATATGAACCTCTTCAGTACTGGAACACATTTTTACCTCGAGTTTTGTGAAAGAGTGTACCATGATAGTGACATTAGGAAGGGTCGATGGAGGTCAGAAGATTAGTGGTCACAGTCTTCTCTATTTTAATCCCCAACATGAGTTTCTGAAGCTGTATAAAATCACCAGATAGTAAGCAGACTGAATATGGAAACACGTCATAGTTCTGAAAGGGGTTAAAGAGGAGAAAGTTAATGCATATGTCCTGTTGCTTCTATGACTGATACAAGTAAAGCAATGACACAAGTGGAGAATGACTAAAGGAAAGGAATGCTTCGTAAACCTAAAGGCACTGGCGACGAGCGGACCGATAAGGCGGCAACCCTCGGCCAGCGGCAAGAAAGATAATCTAGCAGTTTATGACGTAATGATTAGCTTTATTGAGCTTCTGTTCTCAGTATGCAAATCAGGAAGCCTTTGTTTCACGCCTTCTCCTCTTCCACCACCACCACCACCACCACCACCACCATCTTCATCATCACTTGCATCACCAACATAGCCACAACCACAATTTCCACCACCACCACCACCACATTCACCATCAACCATCACCACTATAATTTACCACTACCATTACCACCACCACCACCACCACTAACACTACTACTACTACTACTACTACTACTACTACTACTACTACTACTACTACTACTACTACTACTACTACTACTACTACTACTACTACTACTACTACTACTGAAAGGAAACTGACGAACCCCATAAACTCTCTCTCTCTCTCTCTCTCTCTCTCTCTCTCTCTCTCTCTCTCTCTCTCTCTCTCTCTCTCTCTCTCTCTCTCTCTCTCTCTCTCTCTCTCTCTCTCCACCCGTGATTATTATTTTTACGACCTTTCCTTCCACGTCAGACGGCGCGCCTCGTAAAGCTGTATTTGGAAGCTGTGGGGAAGTAAGTCAGTCCGTAGGTGGATGTAAGACGAAAATTGATGAGATTAGAGGTGTCCGCCTTTTTCCCCTATCTCTCTCTCTCTCTCTCTCTCTCTCATGTATTCAATCATTTTTTTTTCTCGTATGTAAAGAAAATAACAAATCGAGGTAGGAAATAAGAATAAATCCTCGATAATCAGAGCCTTCAGGTATATTGATTTAGATAATGGTTAAAAAAGAGTTGAATGCAACAAGATAAATACGTTAATTCTTTTCTCTCTTCACTCGTTGTATAATTATCAGACGAAGACTCAAATGTTAATGTTAATGTTATGTAAAATGAAGCAAACTCAGGTAAAAACAGGAGTCATATTTTTACTCCCATTTTTTCTTGTTTTTACGTTATTTTTTCGTCTTTCTGCGGTGTAGTAATCAAAAGGAGAACTCATGTATTTATTTCAACATACACAATACAATAAAACAGAATATGGAATACAAAGACATCTATATTTTTATTCATATTTTCCTTTATTCCTTCCTTATTTCTTCTCTCATCCTCTACCGTGCATTTATCAAACGAGAAGTCACATTTACACTCACATACACGAAAAAAATAAACAGCAACGTGAAGACATCTATAGTTTTGCCCATATTTTCCTTCATTTCTTCCGTTATTTCTTCTTTTTCCCTCTACCGTGAATTTATCAAACGAAAACTCATCTTTACATTTACATACACGAAAAAAAAAACCAGCAACGGAAAGGAAATACAAAGACATCTATATTTTTACTCATATTTTCCTTTATTCCTTCGCTTATTTCTTCTTTCCCCTCTACCGTGCATTTATCAAACGAAAACTCACATTTACACTCACAAGCACGAAAAGAATCAACAGCAGCGTAGCAAACTATGAAGGAAAAAACAAAATGCGGCTGAATCCTACACTTGTTTTCCTTCTTTCCTTCGCTGCGTTATGGGATCAAAGTAATAGCGGTGCAGACAGCCTTTACTTACCGGCTCCCGATGCTCTTTTGTTCCGTGCCGCTCCTTGGCTTCTGATTGCACGCTGAGACCTCCTTCCCCGCCGCCACTGCCCTCTGGTGGCTTGTAGGCGAGACGTGGCTTCTCCTTGACCGCTGAGAGATGAATGGCTGAAAGGAGAATATTATGACTTGTTTTCCTTCTGTTCTGTGTTTGTTTTTTTTTTTTTCGTTTCCCTATTTTCTTTTCTGTTCTTTTTTTTAAGGATGAATAAAATGTGTTGTTTTTTTGTGTATTTTTTTTTTTTTTTTTAAGGATGAAAAAAATGTTGGTTTCTTTTTTTCTTTTTTATTTTCAAAGGATGAAAAATGTTGTGTTGGTTTTATTTGTTAGTGGTTTTTTTTCGTTTTTTTTTTTCTCTTTTTCATTTTTAAAGGATGCGAAATTTTGTGTTATTCGCTTTTTTAGTGTTTTTTTTTTCGTTTCTTATTTTCTATTTTTTAAGAAAGGAAATTTATGTTTATGTATTGTTTTTTTTCGTTTAGTGTATACGTGGAATCTTTCTCTTTTTTCATTTTTCTTCCTTTCTGTTTTCTTTTTCTTCATCTCTTCCATTTTTATTAACTCGTGACTTTTCTTTCTTTTTCTTCTTCAGTGTATACGAAGAATAATTATCCTTTTATATTCTTTTTTTCTTTTCCTTTTCCTTTTTATTGAAGAGAAATGGTTCCTCTCCTTTCTATACATGCTCAGTGTATTAGTGCTATATTTCTCTCCTTATCTCCTTTCCTCCTATTTCTCTCCTTTAACGTTTTTCTTTCGTTTCCTTTACCTTTTCCCTTTCATTGAGGAGAAATGGTCCCTTCCCTCTCTTTCCATGTTCGCTGTATTAGGGGCATATTTCTCTCTTTCAAGACAAACTCGCTTGGGTTAACTAGAGAAAAAATTTTACCTTCTTATTCTTTGCGTGTCGAGTTTGTTAGGTTAGGTTAGGTTAGGTTAGTATGTACGTACACTTCTCTATTTTTAAGACAACTGAGGAATTTTTTTCAGTCTTTTCTCTTAAACATGCAGTGAGGAAAGACTCTTGGCTGGGAAATATATAAACAGGTCTTTGCTAACCACTGCATGTTAATTTACCCAAGATATCTTTTATTTTTTACCTTAACCTCCTCAGTACTGGAACGCATTTCTACTTTGAGTTTTGGGTATGATTAGACGATTTTGCTGACATTAGGAAGGGTCCATGGGGGTCGGAAGATTAATGGCCAGTCTTCGGTATTTTAATCCGTACATGAGTTTCTGAAGATGTATGAAATCATCAAAGAGTAACCAGAATGAATAGAAAACAGCGTCATGGTACTGTATTGATTAAACTGAGATATTTGGAGTTCTTTTTTAACCTCCCCCTTCAGAAAATTGGAGACTTGTTTTAACTTATCATCTCAGAACTTAACTTACGTGGCCGGAACACTTAAGATATTAGATGATAGTTTAGTGTGAGTTATATTTCTGTATTCTCCCCTTATCTTACATTCCTCTTTGCTATTTTATTTTTATTTTTCCACTGTATACCCTGTCAGCCTCCTCAAGTCCTCCTTTCATCTGAGGAGGGAGAGGAAGTGAAGTATTAGAGGTTACAGTGAAGAAAGAATGGGGAAACACATCAAAGAACCGTTTCAAATACCCCAGCAGCTTTCCTAACCCTTCGTACTCCACCCTAAGCGTCCACACGCCCTTCCTCCACCTCTCTACAAGGACAGGAGTGGAATATAGGAGTGGAAGGTCCCTCCCTCGCACCCCCTCCCTTTGTTAGCGCTAATTGTCTTGTAGATCCGGCCGAGTGTGTGCGTTTCAGCGACAAGGTTCACAAGCGGCAACCCCCTCCGCCGTAATGACAGAAAATGGGATAATAACCTCGAAGAAAATGGGGTAATAACAGATGCTCACTTGTCACTGCTGTGCTCGGGTCAGCCGCTGCCCACCTTGGCTTACATTAACCTCTGCCTCACATTGGAACTAGAAAGAAAAGACTCCACCAACTCTCTAGCTCATCTTAACTTCTATTACTATTTCAAACATCCTCTCTTAATGAATGGCTACCTTAAGATATTGTGTAAGCTGTCTGAATATTATACAGGCTAGGTAGTGAAATTAACCTCTACCTTACATTGGAATTAGAAAGAAAAGGCTCTACTAACACTAGCTCATCATAACCTTTTTTATTATTATTTTAAACATACTTTTTAATCACTGACTACCTTATGAGATTTTGTGTATAGCCATCTCTGAATATTGTTTTTTTTTGTTATTATGTAGGGAAGAGGGCCAACCAAGGGCTATATTGGCTAGGCAGTGAAATGAACCTCTACCTCACATTGGAATTAGAAGGAAAAGGTTCTAACTTTTAGCTCATCTTAACCTTTTTTTATTAATGTCTTAAGCATCCTCTCTTAATTCCTAACTACCTTAAGACATTTTTTTTATTGCAATTGGGAAAGCCGTCCAAGAGCAACAAAAAAAAAAAAAAAGGCTCACTTGATTGCTGATTCTCTTTAGATGATTTCAACCTTTTTTTTATGACTATTTTAAGCATTCTCTCTTAATCACCTTCAGATAGCCGTCCAAACAAAAACTTAAAATAAAAAAGTTCCTCTTGATTGCCAATTCCCTTCAAAAGTAATAGCCGTCTGTGAATATTATACTGGTTTGGTAGTGAAATGGTTACTCCTTTAATGTTTTTCTCTTCACAGGTGTTTGTAAATGGTGTGTGTCGGTGTTATTGGTGTAAAGTGTTGGGTGTCGCACAGAAAACCCCGATTGTCATGGTTCACGTCTTTTTTCTGTAAGTATTCCGCGGTTGGAGCTTATTAGATGCAGCTAAAGTAAGAGGATTGTGAAAAGTGTGCGTGTCCTCTAATCGCTTGAAAAAGAAAGAATAAAAAAATCCCACTAACACTACAATTCTGAATTTTGACGTTCAGATTTTTGTTCAATGAAGAGTCCCGCGGGTGCAGCTTACACCGGGACGCTATCCTCGTTGTGAAATACAGCTAAGAATTGTGAAAAGGTTTGCACGCCTCCGCTTAATGTCTGCGGCCCACACCTGCGTCGTGCTCGGCCCTGTGGACGCGAGAAGCTTTGTGGTCAGCATTAGCATCTCGTTACAAGGCGAGGAGTTATAGCGTGTCTCGTGAGGCCCCGCCACAGCCACCTCGCCCAGCCAAGGACCATATTCTAAAACACTTCTGCCCGCACTTCCTCTCTCGAAACGGACTTGCGCGACGCTCTCAGTGAAGTGACGCGTTTCAAGGGCGTTTTTTGTGGTTTTAGTGACAGATTAACAAGATTTTCTATATTGTTGATAGTGATATTATAAACACTCTTGACAATTCAGGTAAACTTTGCAACTCCCTGCCTGTGTCTGTATCTCCAACTTCCTTTGACTTGAATTCATGTAAGAGGGCAGTTTCAGGACATTTCTCCCTGTTCTTTGGCTACCTCAATCGGATCTTCAGGGGGACTGGCGATTCAGTGGGCCTTTTTCAATCTCTTTGTTGCCCTTAGCCAGTTCTCCCGTCTTACATAAAAAAGATAGTTATTTCTGGCCCTTTATGAATAATCGTGGTGAGAGAAAAGCCTTTATGAATGTAAGTCCATGTACGACACTTAACCCACCTTGCACGACAGTTACGGCTTGGATACGATAATCACTGCACGAAAATGAGCCGAGATGTAAAGATGGTAGTTTTTCTATCAATATTTCTAACAAAGTGACATCTATCTTCCCTTTTTCATTCCGTGTGCCATACGCAAGAGCTGCCTCAGATGTGTACGTCATTGGTCGCCTTCATCTTTCCCTCCCTCCATACCACTCTTCCCTTCCCTCCTTCCCACTCACTTCCAAGGTTGGCATGTCGCTCTAGCTAAGAATACGGGTAGGAAGGCTGCTTCGTCAAATAGGGGGCCAACTGTACAAATAAATGCTTGGTAATTAACAAGAGAAGAAGAAGAAGATGAGTAATGAATAATAATAATAATAGTAATAATGATAATAATAATAATAAGAAGAAGAAGATGAAGAAGAAAAGGCAAAGAAGGGATAAAGAAA
This sequence comes from Portunus trituberculatus, assembly GCF_017591435.1. Taxonomy (NCBI): domain Eukaryota; kingdom Metazoa; phylum Arthropoda; class Malacostraca; order Decapoda; family Portunidae; genus Portunus; species Portunus trituberculatus. The sequence goes on from NC_059276.1 coordinate 7,552,919, forward strand.
ACACAGCAAAAGAGGATAATGGTAAGAGAAGTTTTAAGAAGGAACAAAGGAGACAACGAAGAAAGAAATATAGAAGAACGATGAAGAGGAGGAGGAGGAGGAGGAGGAAGAGGAGGAAAGGATACACTAGTGCTACATCTTCCCTGTACCTTCCCGGTGGCAGGATGTGCTATTAGGGCTAAAATCATGACGAATAGCCCTAATCGTGGCCCTTAAACAATAAAGTGTCTCGGGATGATAAAGATGAGGGATACGGCCCGGCCTGCACCAATTTACGTGTCAATATGAGAGAGAGAGAGAGAGAGAGAGAGAGAGAGATAGTTTTATTCTTCAATCATATCCCTAAATACTTCTAATGATTCCAGACAGACAGATAAATAGATAGATAACATAAACATGATTGAATGTAAATAGAAAATTTGTAAATATGTGTGTGTGTGTGTGTGTGTGAGAGAGAGAGAGAGAGAGAGAGAGAGAGAGAGAGAGAGAGAGAGAGAGAGAGGAGAAAATACATATTATCTTTGCAAATTTCATGAATATTATTGAATGCTAATACACTCTTTTAAAACGGAATAAATATGAAGTGAAAATAAAGCAAAATTGACGAGATAGAAAAATAAATATATATACAAACTCACAAACTTCATGAATTTATACAACACAAAAATATTACTTGGAAAAATTTAATCCAATCTCAGAAAACAGAAATGGATAAAGATTAATAACGAGTGATAGAATATACGCAAACTCCAAAGACTTCATGAATTTATATGACACAAAAATATCAACTTTAAAACACAATCAAACCTTACCTGGCCTTACCTGTCGCTCCCCTCTGACAGGTAACATATCTGGATGGGTATTTATTCATACACTCATCAACCTCCCCCTATCACTCTTCAATTCCTCAATATTTAGTGGAAATTCTTTTAAGCTTCTCTCTTTTAAATTCCCGTTGTTTTCAAACTGGCTGCGTTGCGAGAGAGGTTCAGATGCTACATTTTTTAAGACCTGGCGTGGTTGTCTCCTTTCCGCTGCGAGGGAGAGGGATTGAAATACCTATAATTTTCCTTCCTGCTCTTGTCACGTTGGTCAGTGTGGCATTTCCGAGGTTAGAGGCAAGTGTGTGTGTATGTATGTATGTGTGTGTGGGGCTGCCAGTCTTTGTCTATCTACTTGTCTGTATGTTTGTGTGTCTCTCTGTCCCATCAGTCTCTTTAGATATCACTTTCTCTGTCTGTTTATTCTATTGTCTTTATCTTCTATTTTTCTGTCTTTCTGTCTGGATGTGTGTTTTATGTTTGCCTGTGTGTCTGTGTGTCCATCTGAATGCCTGGCTGTGTTTGGGAGTGTCTGGTAATCTGTCTTTGTTGTCTGGCTAGATGTCCGGCTGTTGGTTTGTTCTGTTTGTGCTTCTCTCTTTGTAGTATTTCACAGACACTACTGATGCTATAACTGCCTTAGACATCCTTTATTAACGTCTTCACTACTGGAACACATTCTTATCATGAATTCTTGGTGTGATGAAACGATTTTATTGACATTAGGAAAGGTCTATGAAGGTCAGGAGATTAATGGCCAGAGTCTTCACTATTTCAATCCCTACATGAGTTTCTGAAGTTGTATAAAATCGCCAAATGGTAACCAAAATGAATATGAAAACACGTCCTGGTACTGAAGGGGTTAATAGAAGTGTAAAAGCTTTTGCCTTCAGAGAGAAACTAAGAGAGAATCAGTAATTAATCTTTTCTCTTCAGACTACGGAAGTATTCAAGAGAGTTCAGCACGAAATAAGTGTCTAAAGTGAGTTTGTGAGTAAAGACAAACTAATACTGAAGAGAAAGGGCTCATGTAGTCTTCTTTCTTTTACAGGCGTCAACGCTCCCTGTGTTCCCGGCGAGTTGGTGAGTGTTAGCTGTGAGTTAAGGTTGAGGCGAGAACTAAGGATACGCTAAGGAAATTCTCTTGCCTCTTGTTCAGTCTGTGTTCACTTTACTCTTTAGAAACTCATATCAAAAGAATATCATGAAAAAAAAGCATGTCAGTTAGTTTTCTGCCTTAACCTAAAGTGTTGTTTATCTTTATATTTGTTTTACCCAAGTTTTACAAGTGAGAAGTTGAAGAGTTTGACGTGTTCAGATTCTGTTCGTTACGTTATGAAGTCATGTTATCGGCCGCTTCTGTCTTCCTCTCTTTAGCTTCCGTCAATCACATCTCTGGTCTAAAAAACAGTCACTAATTTCCTTAAGACTTAGCAGACTGAAACAAAACACTGTGCAGAGAAAATAAGCACCAAAAGTCACTCCATATTTGAACACAACGATACAGCTCCTCATTACCTCACTGGACTCACTGTAACCTTCTATAACTCACTGCGCGGCTGAAATACACGAAATCTCGGACGTTCTCGGGCGGGATTACAGCATAACATGAGCAGGGAGTGTGGCGAGGCGGCGGGAGATGTGCAAGAACAGTATCAAGACTCGCCAATCAGTGAAGCGAAGTAGCAATGTTCTCGTGTTGTGCTTACGTCACTCTACCTTTGCTTGGATGCTGAGGGAAGAGATACACTTGAGGAGAATGGGAGATGCTGGAGAAGGAGGAGGAGGAGGAGGAGGAGGAGGAAGAGGAGGAGGGTAGACATACCTAACACACCAATGACCTTGCTACCTGGAGGAGGTGGAAGAGGAGGTGGGGAGGGAATAAGAGATTGAGAGGGGAAGAAAACAAGGAGGCTAAGTTTTATAAAGAGGAAGAGAAAGAAGAGCAGCAACAAGACAAGTAATCGAATGAACACTAGGTATAGAAAAATGTTACAAGAGAAATCAAATAAATGAGAGTGGTTAAAGAGCATGATGTAAGCCAGAGAAGCAAAAAGAAAGAGATAATGAAGAAAAATAGACGAAAGAGGATAGAAAGAAAAAAAAAACGAGTAAATGTGGGAAGAGGAAAGAGAAACAGAACAATGAAAAATATTAGGTTCTGGAGAAGATAAATAGACAGAACGAGAATGAAAACTAAATTAATTGACCATGAATATAAACTGCAGGTAAAAAATAAAAGCAGTGAATAATATAGACCAAAATAGAATAAACATATAGGAAAACCATAAAGAAGATGTAGAAGGAAAGAAGGTAACACGAGGGAGGAGGAAAGAATGCAAGGTGGGGAGCATAAAACTTACCAAAAGGGAGGAAAAATCGAACTGGTCAGAAGGCAACAAGAATCTGCATATCTCTGAACCATTAAAAGAAAATCACTACCATTACAGTAACAGGTAATATGTGGCACTACCTGCTGCTACCTGTGTTAAGACCAGGAGCCGATACAGGTGTGCGTGATAGACCTCTTGTCACACCTGTCACGGCCTAATGAACACCTGAAGGAACTCGCGAAACTCACCTGTGCCTCTCACCAGCTGACATTGCACAGGTAAGGACTAGGCCAGGTGTGTGCTGCCTCTCATGCCTGACTCAGTAGTTAGCCAGGTATCTCCATCACCTGTTGAGTTAGTTAAGCCAGGTGAGATTAACCATGACGCAATTTATTATTTATTCTGCTTATTATGTGGTGAATTTATACAGCTTCAAAAACTTACGTGAGGGATTAAAATAGTGAAGACTGTGGCCATTTATCTACTGACCTCCATAGACCCTTCTTAATCTAAATCAAATCATCCAATTATTCCCAAAACTCATAGTAAAAAATGTTCTAGTACTGAAGGGGTTAAGCAAAGGACTAGGCCAGGTATGTGCTCTCCTCTCATACCTCAGTGACTTGTTGAGTGAATGAGTCCAGGTGAGATGAGTAAGGCAGGTGAGTGTCCTATACTCACTTGTCTGGGCGCAACATCTCAGGCATTTAAATTGGTCCTGAGATGCTTATTCATAGTGTAGCATTTTATTGGCCACCTTAGGACATGGTGGCCCTTTATTTTGGACATCTAAGTAGTCATCACTCGCTGTTACATTTGAAATTTAACTTTAAGAATCGTAACAATCAACTTTTATTGGTGTGTGTATATTTTTTCCTATCTCTCCTTCGCACGTCCTCGCACTCGAAATTATTCCTTGAGAAGTGTAATTAGGCCGTGTTCAGGTGAGCGGCGGGTCGATCGCTCACTTTAGGCTGTAATCAAATGTCTCCTGCCACACAGAATTGACGACTTTGGGAACCTTGGCGCGGCCTCGGCTTCGTCTTCCTGTTCTCTACCCCGCCGCAACACTCCCTCTCTCTCCCGCTCTCTCAGTTGCTCAAGAATATATTACGATCCCCCTTCCTCCACTCATTAGGCTGTAAGTATGCGTTGCTGGCCGGGAATGCAAGCTCGTATCCTCTCTCTCAGTTGAGTCTGCTTTATAAAACAGGTTTGATTCCCTTAAAAGAATCATTACCATGCAAACTAACTGTATCCCGATCATAACTGTATCTGATCGTGTTTATTTCTTCTTTACGGAGGTCTCGAGCCGCGCATTCCGATATCAAGGCATGAAATAAGAGGTTCAGTGACCCTTTAGGCTTTACACTCTTACTGCGATCTCACTATGTGCTTGGAAAAGGAGGTAAACTAGTTCTTGTAGTTCTTAGCTTACTCATGTTTCCATATACGCATTCTGATATGTAACGAAATGAGTGTAATAATCTTTTGTATCTCTCATTCAGCACTGCGAGTCTTTCAGGAGTCTGGAATGGCAGTGAAAAGAGCTTCTTTACCATAGTCTCCAAGCACTCAGGCTGATCCCAAGTTGTGGAGTAAATAATGATGTTTTCCTTAACGTATCTATCATTTAGAATCTTGTGAATTAGGAGATGAAAAAGAATTGCTGTAGTATTTCTTCTATAAATGTTTCCATCAATTGCTTCCAGAATCTTGAGTTATAAGAACAGATGCCTCGTTCCTCTCATCCACTGGAACCTTTTTATGAGAGTTCAATCAGACTAGAAAGAGTCTTAGTGGTACTTCTTTGACATACTTTTCGAGCCATACATTCCAGTCAAATAATAAAAATAAAAGTGATCAATCTCTCAGTACTGGAACCTTTGCGTAGAGTAAGACTGGAAAGCATTTATATATTAGTTCCTGTACAATTCCAGTCATGCATGCCAGTCACAGTTAACCCCTTCAATACTGAGACACATTTATACCTTGAAATTTCAGTATGATTAGACCATTTTATTGATATTAGGAAGGATCTATGGAGGTCAGAAGCTTAATGGCCACAGTCCTCACTAGTTTACTCCCCCACATAAGTTTCTGAAGCTTTTTTAAAATCAACAAATAGTAACCAGAATGAATATGGAAATACGTCACGGAACTGAAGAGGTTGATAAAAAAGGAGGATGGAGAAATACTCAATACCTCAAGTACTGGAATCTTCTCGTGAGTGTGTGGGCGAGTTACAGGAAAGAGAGAGAGAGAGAGAGAGAGAGAGAGAGAGAGAGAGAGAGAGAGAGAGAGAGAGAGAGAGAGAGAGAGAGAAGGGCAAATAAGAGAGGAGGATTATTTTATACCTCAAGAGATTTTATAGGAAAGAGAAGTTATACGGTAGAGAAGTCGTAGGAGAGAGAGAGAGAGAGAGAGAGAGAGAGAGAGAGAGAGAGAGAGAGAGAGAGAGAGAAAGGGATAATAAGATGATGCATAATTTTTCAACATTTTAAGTACTGGGATCCTTTCGTGAGTGCGTGGACGAGTAATAGGAGAGACAGAGAGAGAGAGGTTCTGTATATTCTGGTCCAAGTCAGCGGGCGAGGGACGGGAGGCGCGCGGCAACAACTTAGTGCACACTGCCTATGCATACTAATGAAATAAAGTAATCGAGTTAGAAGCCGCAGAATATATTTGGAAGACAGTGACATGAGGGGCTTCTTCCCAGGATTCCTCGGTATCTTGGGCCTCTCTGAAGGTGAACGAAGGAGAGGAGAAGGTGAAGAGAGCGACGAATGGCTAGGGAAGTGAAGAAATGTAGGATAATTGAGATGCGAGCAAGACAAGAAGAAAATAAAAAAAAATACAGGTAAAATAACTTGAAATATGAAGGTGAATGAATAAAAGGAGAAGAGAACTAAGAATGATTAGGGAGGTGAAGGAAAGATAGGATAAATGAGATACGAGAAAGATTGAAGGAAAGGAGAATAATGGATAAATTAGAAGTAGAATAACTGAGAAGGTGAACGAAGGAGAGAAGGGAAGGAAGGGTGAAGTAATGAAAGGGATGCAAAGAAAAGTGAAAATTATTATATTTAAGGAGAAGGAGGAGGAGAAAAGGGCAGGAGTGAATATGTAAGTAGGTGCGTGTGTCGGAGAGAGAGAGAGAGAGAGAGAGAGAGAGAGACAAAAGGGAATAATTATACATTGCTCTGAATATGACCAGAAAACTCTCTCTCTCTCTCTCTCTCTCTCTCTCTCTCTCTCTCTCTCTCTCTCTCTCTCTCTCTCAGCGAAGTGTAGGAAAAAGAAGACACAATGAAGTAGTATTTACCGACAAAACAGCACCAACGTTAGCTTAGTTAAGTAATAGGCGTGTTCCTTTTTTCTATCGTGTATTTACCTTTGAAGACAAGTAAAAAATGGAGGGACGTGTTGCCTTTCCTCTCCAGAATGAAATAAAAATACCGTCACTCGCCTCTCTATGTGAAGTGCTGCTCTGCCGGAGTCTTAGTTCATCCTGGGATACCTGAAAGTTAAGGATTCGACCCACATGTGATATAATGCCACTCCTGTTCGTCCTAGGAATTGTATAGCGTCACTTTATGCCTCGTCCCTTGAATAATACAGCGCCACTTGCTACCTGGGAAGAGAAAGAAAGGTCACCGCCTACACGTGCCTAGGTGGTGCGAAACATTTACCTGTGTTTGTTGAAGAGCAGGTGAGATGGTGCAGGTGAGGACAGACAGAGGGAAAATTAATATAGAGTATTAAATGTTGAAAAAAGTATAAAAGTGAAGGTAAGATATGGTTTGTTGATGAAAAATACAATGAAAATAGAAATGATAATGTAGAAGTGGGAAAAAATCGTTGGAAATAAAGAAAAATAAGGAAAAGAGTACCAGTGAGGACAGACAGGGAAAATTTATATAGACCGGTAAATGTCGAAAAAGAAAAAAAGAAAAATCAAGATAATATTTGGTTTGTTGATGGAAAATACACTAAACATAATCAGATAAAGTGGAAATGAGAGTATATATATAAAAAAAAAAAACTCGTAGAAATAAAAGAACAAGAATAAGAACACGAAAAACAGCAATAGACACCTAACCTAACCTAATAAAAAGTTAATGTTGAGAAAAAAAATATGAATACACAAAAAAAGAGAAATATAAACATGAATTGAAAACTAAATAATAAACTGAAATATAATCACAAACAAAGGAAGAAAATAAAAACAAAATATCCGAATTAAAATACAAACGAGAGAATAAAGAGGGAAAATATAAGTGATGATACAGAAAAAAAAAACAGAAGAAAAACATACGAAGAACTGAAGTAAGACGATGGGGAGTAAAAAAAAGAAAATAAGAGGAAACTGATATGAGGGAGAGAGACAGTGCCTCGGCCGCCATGTTGTTCCGTGATTCAATTAGACGCTACACAAGAGAGAGAGAGAGAGAGAGAGAGAGAGAGAGAGAGAGAGAGAGTGTGTGTGTGCTCGTAAATTTTGAGTATATTAATAATGTGGATTTGGAAGTGGTAGTAGAAGTGACAAAATTAAGAAAAAAAGGCATAAAAGAATGTGCCTCGTGTTTTTTTTTCAGTCGTCATGAGAGAGAGAGAGAGAGAGAGAGAGAGAGAGAGAGAGAGAGAGAGAGAGAATAATTTTTTTACACTGATATTTCTTTTCGCCTTCACAAATATAAGGTTAACTCAGAGAATATATAAAGCAAGTCAGAATAAGAGCAATTAAATATTCTAAATAAAAAGAAACACGCAACAACATAAACTTAAAAGAAAAAATAATTCTGATCATAAATTCCTGCAAAAATCTCTCTCTCTCTCTCTCTCTCTCTCTCTCTCTCTCTCTCTCTCTCTCTCTCTCTCTCTCTCTCTCACGCTCCTATCCAATACCCCCACTGCTAAATATAATTGGTACAGCACATCCTCTTAATGACCCAACACAGCCTTGAGCTTCATTGTTTCTCAAGCCGATGGAAGCTGTGATGAAGCGAGCATACACCGCGTCTGGCTTCCTCCATCCCTCTCTCCCTCTCTCCCTCTCTCCCTGTGAACGCGCCACATCTAAATTAATCTACACTGGGGGTCTTCTTCAAGTACCTGTTGTTGTGTTTACTGAATGTGTAATCAAGGAAGGTTGTTTCTCTCTCCCTCTCTCTCTCACTCTCTCACTTTTTCTCCATGGGAAGTTATATATTTGTTTTCTCTTCCCGTTGTCTTCCCTCGTGGCTTTGTGTGAGACCTGAGGGTAAGTGTGTGTGTGTGTGTGTGTGTGTGAGGTGGGTAGGTGTGCAGTAATTTTTTGCGTATTGTTGTGTTTCCTGGTGGGGAGGTAAATGAATGTGTGTGTGTGTGTGTGTGTGTGTGTGTGTGTGTGTGTGTGAGAGGTGTTGGTGGTAATTCTTCCGTGTATAGTGTAATTATTGTTGCGTGTTCTCTATTGTTCTTTTTTGCTGCTTTTGTTATTGTTGTTGTTATTTATATTTTCATCATCATCATTATCGTTTTCTTAATGTTTTTTTTTTATTTCTTTGCTTTTATTCGTACAGATTCTAGTACTTCTGCTGCTGCTACTACTACTACTACTACTACTACTACTACTACTACTACTACTACTACTACTACTACTACTACTACTACTACTACTACTACTACTACTGCTGCTACTACTACAGATTATTAAGTATCCCAAGGTCTGTTGCTGTTTGTCTTCCTTTGTATTCCTTTTGTATACCACCACCACCACCACCACCATCACCACCACTCCCATCCCGTGTGAGTAAATCTGAACTCCTAAAAAAAAAAAAAAAAAAACCGACACTTTGATAGCACATAATTATTTTCAAACTTCCGCTGTTGGAATCATTAATTTCCCCTCAGGTGTATGTTCAGGTGTGCGTCCTCCTGTCATCAGCATCCCTGCCCCTGATTGCCTGTTACCTGTTGTCACTTCCGCCCGCCATTAATCTCCATTCAAGCACAGGTGGAAAGAATAGGGGAAAAAAAAATATCTAGGGAAATTATTAGAGATTATCACAATACATAGTTCGTGTTTGAGTAGAAATAATGGTGATATATTTCTTATTTCATGATTACCAGAGAGAGAGAGAGAGAGAGAGAGAGAGAGAGAGACCCTTACCTTCTCTCCAACCGCCTTTAGCTTTCACTGGGACGCGGTTTGCTCATTCTAACCTTTCAATATGTATATCAAATATTACCTGAGCTTACCTTACCTGTGTTTTACCTGGTCTAGTTTACTGAGATAACACGAGGGGGATTTTTACAGCACGGGGTCTCTCTCTCTCAAGGGGGTCTGCTGTATTATGCAAAAAGCCTCAATCTGTCCTTGAGGCTCGTGAGTTTTATGCGAGAAGAATATATTTTACTTGGCAGAATGAGAGGAGGAGGAGGAGGAGGAGGAGGAGGGTATGTAAAGAGGTTATGTGTAAAAAAAAAAAAAGCGTGCAAAAATTATTACTGCTAAAAAATATAAGTGTGCTCTCTCTCTCTCTCTCTCTCTCTCTCTCTCTCTCTCTCTCTCTCTCTCTCTCTCTCTCTCTCTCTCTCTCTCTCTCTCTCTCTCTCTCTCTCTCTCTCTCATTTCTAAGAGTATTATTCATTTATTTATTTTAATGTACGTTTGCCAGAGAAAGAAGAACTAAGATGGTGAAGGTTTTAGTCGTTAGTTATGATAGCAATAGTAGTAGTAGTAGTAGTAGTAGTAGTAGTAGTATATCTCATCTTTTTTATTGTCAGTGCAGGTAAAAATTATCACTTTTTCTTCCTTTTCCTCCTCCTCCTCTCCTTCTTGTTGTTGTTGTTATTGTTGTTGTTGTTCTTCTTCTTCCTCTTCTTCTTTTTCTTCTTCTTCTTCTTGTTCTTCTTCTTGTTCTTCTTGTTCTTCTTGTTCTTGTTCTTCTTCTTCTTCTTCTTTTGTTCTTCTTCTTGTTTCCGATAATGGACAAGTAATGGTCACTTGTTTTGATGAGTCTCACCTTCGTGGGTCACCTGCCAATCAAGGTCAGGTGAGACAGCCGTGAATTATAAACACGTGGGTCCTCTAGGCTGTTTTGCTTCTCCTCCTCCTCCTCCTCCTCCTCCTCATCTTTCTCCTCCTCCTCCTCCTCCTCCTCCTCCTCCTCCTCCTCCTCCTCCTCCTCTTCCTCTTTCTTTCTTTTTTTTTTTTTCTTCCTTTACTCCCTTCCTTTCCTTCCCCATACTCTCTCCTCCTCCTCCTCCTCCTCCTCCTCCTCCTCCTCCTCCTCCTCCTCCTCCTCCTCCTCCTCCTCCTCATCCTCCTCCTCGTCCTTCTCCTTCTCTTCCTCCTCCTTGTCCTGTTTCATGTCATATTTCTATTCTTTTGCATTTCTTTTTCACATTACCTTGCTACACACACACACACACACACACACACACACACACACACACACACACACACACACACACACACACACACACACACACACACACCCTCTGACCTCCTGGCTACCGTGGTGGCTTGATAACATCTGGGATCTTCGCCCCCCGCCAGGCACATCAATTCTGCCTCAGGAGTCTTCATTAAGGCAGTTTTCTTCATTATTTTGCGTTATTGTATCTCATCTTGACCTCAACTCGTGGATATTATTCATGAACCCTCTCATTTTCATTATTTTTTACGGGGAACTTAGCTATTTTTGTGTGATTTATAATAGTTTTAGCAGTTATGTTATTTAGCTAGTCCGTGTATTTAGCGTAGCAGTAATTTGGGTTACCGTAAGAGGGAATTTAGTTTTGCTTGCCTCGCTTGTCTTGTTGCTAGAATCCAGTACCGCTAAGGAGGCTGGTGAGTGTGTTTATAGTTTGCTGAGTTATAAGCAAGAGGGGATTTCGTTTTTCTCTTTTGTTTGTAGTGATTGTTTTTAGAATCCGGATTTGGTTTTTATCAGTTGGTTTATACTGTATACGTGAGTGGATTTCGCTTTTCCATTGTTTTTTTAAAGATTTATTTCTGGAATCTAATAACACTAAGAAAGATTAGTTAGTGTGTTTATAAAGTTTGCTCTGTATATGTGAGTGAATTCCGTTTTTCCATTATTTTTTAGAACTTATTTCTGGAATCTAATAACACTAAGAAAGATTAGTGAGTGTGTATATAAAGCTCGCTTCTTATATACGTGAGTGGATTTAGTTTTTCCGTTGGCTTATAGGGCGTGGAGTGTTCCCTGGTCTTGCCCCGCACCGCCGCGCAGAGGGTGTGGCGGGGCCGGCAATTACTTGAGGTCTTCATAAAGGCGCAAGTGAATAGCACAATTGTTATGATGAATCGTACCTCGGCCAATTAGGGTAATTCCGACCCATTACCTCTTCACTGACGGAGATGAACTTCACTCTACACCATCCTCCTCCTCGTCCTTCTCGTCCTCTCCTCCTCCTCCTCCTCCTCCTCCTCCTCCTCCTCCTCCTCCTCCTCGTCTCCTCCTCCTCCTCCTCCTCCTCCTCCTCCTCCTCCTCCTCCTCCTCCTCCTCCTCCTCCTCCTCCTCCTCCTTTGTCGCCCTTCCTTCACGCCTCCTCTTGCTTACGGCATTTTCTCAGCGGGAGAGGTAGCGCCTTTTCATAGCCTTGCCCACCATCATGTGACCTTGGAATCACAGCATCTCAATTTTCTTTACACTTTTTCTTATTTTATTGGTCTCTTCATATATCTATTTTGTAACTAGGTGTTTCTGTTTCTACTTTCGGTCCTTTTATTTCTTCGTTAGTCATTGTATCAAACTTTCGTATATTCAGCTGATTGCGTATTTATTCACATCTCTTCCTGTTTCTAAATATTCATTGCCTTATTTCTTGTTTTGTTTTCTCAGTTTGTCCATTTATTTCTATTTATTTCTACTTATTGTCTTATTCATTTTTATTCTCTTCCTTTATCCCTTTGTCAATTGAGTTTATTATATTTTAGTTTATTCCGTGAGACATCTGTCCAATTTTATGAAAACACGTCTTTGTTACAGCTTCATCAAAGTATAAATGTAATTGTCACCTGATTTTCTTTACAATTTACAACTTTTTTCACATTTCAGTCACCCTTTTGTTGTACACTCATCTCTTTCCACTTCCAGGATCATCAAAGTTTATATTCCTTGTTGCTTTGAAGATTTTGTTCGCCTTCCTTGTATCAGATTTATCGTTGGCCTCTCTCTTTCCCACT